>NC_091214.1:11199721-11202863 GCF_040958095.1 Procambarus clarkii | reverse complement strand
CTACGGGAGTTAAACCTCACATCGCTGGAAGACAGAAGAGTTTTGGGGACATGATCACCACATACAAGATTCTCAAAGGAATTGATAGGGTAGATAAGGACAGGCTATTTAACACAAGGGTCACACGCACTAGGGGACACAGGTGGAAATTGAGTGCCCAAATAAGTCAGAGATATTAAAAAGAACTTTTTTAGTGTCAGAGTTGTTGACAAATGGAATGCATTAGGAAGTGATATGGTGGAGGCAGACTCCATACACAGTTTCAAGTGTTGATATGATAGAGCCCAGTAGGCTCAGGAACCTGTACACCAGTTGATTGACAGTTGAGAGGTGGGACCAAAGAGCCAGAGCTCAACCCCCCACAAACACAATTAGGTGAGTACACAGAGAGAGAGAGAGAGAGAGAGAGAGAGAGTAATCACCAGTTATAGTTTACATGATTTGCTATTTACAATGCTTATAAAAGAAAAGATCATCTTCTCGAAACATTATGCACCTATGGAGAACTATGTAGAACTTAATCTTAACATTCATCCCCATGTAATTAAACTCTATCCCTACAGATTAAGTCTTATCAGGCGTTTGTATGATTTCCAAAATTTCTCAACTGGGACTCCGGGCCTTTTACTTCTGGGACACCTTCTTCTGAATTACTAACTGCAAAGTCCCTAGGATTAGCTGTATCCACATTACCCCCTGTTGACCCTTGCTCTGCCTTCCTGTCTCCCGTAGATGCTATTCCTTCATTATTAGGATGAGTATCCCTATTTGCCTCATCCACTCCTGATGGGACTTCAGAATTCCCAGTGACTGAGTTGATCTGCATATCTTTTTCAATTAATATTCCCAAAATTCTGCACTTGCACGGTGAAATTACTGCAGCCCAAGACTTCCATAATTGTCCCTTCTTTCCAATGCTTACCCCATTACAAAATTCCTTGCTCATACTGCATCCCCCTCGTTAAATGTAACTTCCTCTCCCTTAGCCAACTGATTGGCTGAGCTAGTTACGGATTTTTCTTTATCTAGATCTGTCTTTACTGCATCCATGTGCAATTTGAAGAGCCTATTAAAAAGTAATTCAGAAGGAGATTTACCAGTGGCATAATGAACAGCTTTTCTTTGATAATGCAAAAATCTACAAAGCTTGTATTAATAGCAGCTTCCCTAAATCACTATAACCCTTTTTTTAAGGATCCCACTGTTCACTCAGCCAGACCATTTGAAGAAGGATTATAGGGGTAGGTGTAATAGGTATAATACCATTCTTTCTAAAAAAAAAATCCTCCATTTCCTCAAAAAAATAAGAAGCATTATCTGACACCACCATGTCTGGCAATCCAAAAGTACTAAATGTTTTCCTGAGCAGTTCACAAGTTACAGATAATGTGGAATTACACACATGAGCATCCATAAATTTTGTGTATGAATGTACAGTCACCAGGTAATAATTGTTATCCATAGGGCCAGTATAATCTATATGAAGTCTAGACCAGGGTTTCCCAGTGCATGACAAAGAAATTATTGGGGCCTGAGGTTTCTGATAATTCCTAGAGCATTTGTTACAATTCGTAGTTACTTTAGCAATTTCCTGGTCCATTTTTGGCCACCAAACCCATCTTGTAGCTACTTCCTTCATAGTATTTATACCATTATGGCCTCAATGCAGCTGTTCCAAAATCTAGCATCTCTGTTCTAGAGGAACCACCATTCTATTCCCATGTAAGAGTACATCCTGGTGAATACTAAAGTCACCCTTTACTGCAACCTACTCTGCCAATAATAAATTATCATTCCAACCATATTTGACGTACTTCTTCAACATATATAATTTGGGATCTCTACTAGTTGCCTTCCTAATAGTCTGAAATGAAATATCCTCAAAAGACATAGTTTTCACTAGGTTATGTATGTATAAACAAGTGGATGGGGTCGCCATGGGTTCTCCCCTAGGTGTCCTGCTTGCGAACTTCTACATGGGTACCATCGAACAGAAGGTCTTAGTCGGCATGAATTTGAAACCGGCCATATACTGCAGGTATGTTGACGACATTTTTACACAAGTACCTGATGTCAGACATCTGCAGGAGCTGAAAGAGGCATTTGAGCGGAATTCTGTGTTGCGTTTCACTTAGGAGATGGAGAAGGATGGGAAGCTGCCCTTTCTAGAAGTAACAGTAATGCAAAGGAGCGGAAGTTTCCACACTGCAGTCTACACTAAGGAAACAAACATAGGAATGTGCTTCAATGCCAACAGTGACTGCTAAGACAGGTACAAGAGGAGTGTTGTTAACGCTTATGTCGACCGTGCCCTCAGCCACAGCTCAGGATGGAAGCAAGTCGATGATGAACTATGTAGGGTAAGGCAGGTCCTAGTCAACAACGGCTTCTCCAATGGTTTCATTGAAGACATCATAAGAAGGAAAGTGAAACGACATGCAACCTCTGAAGAGACAACTAACACAATACCTTTACCCCCTATTAGACTATTTTACAGGAACTTCTTTTCCACAGCTCATAAAACGGAGGAAAGGGTCCTGAAAGACATTGTTGATAGGAACGTTATCCCTACAGACAAAAATCGGAAGATACAATTGACGATTTACTATAAAACCAAAAAAAACGGCCAACCTACTCATGAGAAACTCCAGACACAAAGCAGAACGCTTTAAAAGAGACCGTCATCTATGCCTTCAAATGCCCACTTGGGGACTGTAAGCCTCAAAGAACTCAGTATATAGGCAAGACAACAACATCTCTTTCCAGGCGATTAACGATGCATAAGCAACAGGGCTCCATTAAGGAACATATAATCTCTTCCCACAACCAGACCATCACCAGAGAAATCTTAACAAACAACACAGAAATCATCGATAGATACAGCAATAGCAGGTGGCTTGACATATGCGAGGCACTACACATCAAGAAGTCAACACCAGCAATCAACAGCAAATTAATGCACAGCTATATTCTACCCACTTCAAGACTCCGCACCAATATAGAAGCATCAAGAAATATGAGCCAATAGGCCCTTTGCAGTTACTTCCATTCTTCCCTTTAATTTAATCAAATTATACCTATTGTTTCGTGTTCTGGCTTGTGTTGAAAGTTTTGTTCACCTCATCCAAAACTGTTGTAACAT
>NC_091214.1:11184721-11194721 GCF_040958095.1 Procambarus clarkii | reverse complement strand
TTGGAGGTAAATCAAAAATCACTTCTCCAAAATTCATTTTTATTTCTAGTCTGACGCAATACGAGCGCGTTTCGTAAAACTTATTACATTTTCAAAGACTTTAGTTCACAAATACACAACTGAATAGAACTTACGCATCTCCGATTTTATATCTACATTTGAGTGAGGTGGAAGGGGTGATATGGCATTAACACAAGACAGAACAAGATGTGGCATTAATAGGGTATTAATTTCATCAACACAAGACAGAACAAGAGGTGATATTAATAGGGTATTAATTTCATCAACACAAGACAGAACACGAAACAATGGATATTGAATAGAAGTGTTTGAAGAAAGCCTATTGGTCCATATTTCTTGATGCTTCTATATTGGAGCGGAGTCTTGAGGTGGGTAGAATATAGTTGTGCAATAATTGGCTGTTGATTGCTGGTGTTGACTTCTTGATGTGTAGTGCCTCGCAAACGTCAAGCCGCCTGCTATCGCTGTATCTATCGATGATTTCTGTGTTGTTTACTAGGATTTCTCTGGCGATGGTTTGGTTGTGGGAAGAGATTATATGTTCCTTAATGGAGCCCTGTTGCTTATGCATCGTTAAACGCCTAGAAAGAGATGTTGTTGTCTTGCCTATATACTGGTTTTTTTGGAGCTTACAGTCCCCAAGTACGCATTTGAAGGCATAGACGACGTTAGTCTCTTTTAAAGCGTTCTGTTTTGTGTCTGGAGAGTTTCTCATGAGTAGGCTGGCCGTTTTTCTGGTTTTATAGTAAATCGTCAGTTGTATCCTCTGATTTTTGTCTGTAGGGATAACGTTCCTATTAACAATATCTTTCAGGACCCTTTCCTCCGTTTTATGAGCTGTGGAAAAGAAGTTCCTGTAAAATAGTCTAATAGGGGGTATAGGTGTTGTGTTAGTTGTCTCTTCAGAGGTTGCATGGCTTTTCACTTTCCTTCTTATGTCTTTGACGAAACCATTGGAGAAGCCGTTATTGACTAGGACCTGCCTTACCCTACAGAGTTCTTCGTCGACTTGCTTCCATTCTGAGCTGTGGCTGAGAGCACGGTCGACATATGCGTTAACAACACTCCTCTTGTACCTGTCTGGGCAGTCGCTGTTGGCATTTAGGCACATTCCTATGTTTGTTTCCTTAGTGTAGACTGCAGTGTGGAAACCTCCGCCCTTTTCCATGACTGTTACATCTAGAAAGGGCAGCTTCCCATCCTTTTCCATCTCGTAAGTGAAACGCAGCACGGAACTCTACTCAAATGCCTCCTTCAGCTCCTGCAGATGTCTGACATCAGGTACCTGTGTAAAAATGTCGTCAACATACCTGCAGTATATGGCCGGTTTCAAGTTCATATCGACTAAGACTTTTTGCTCGATGGTACTCATGTAGAAGTTTGCAAACAGGACACCTAGGGGAGAATCCATGGCGACCCCATCTACTTGCTTATAAATGTGCCCATCCGGGCTCAAGAAGGGTGCCTCTTTAGTACAAGCTTGGAGTAGTTTCCTCAGGATATTTTCTGGTATGTCAAGAGGAGTACAGGCTGGATCACGATACACTCTGTCGGCTATCATTCCGATTGTCTCGTCCACAGGTACGTTGGTAAACAGCGATTCTACGTCCAACGAGGCTCTTATCCATGTGGCCCGTGTGCCCCGCAGTAAGTCAACAAATTCCTTTGGAGACTTCAGGCTGAAGGCGCAAGGAACATAAGGAGTCAGCAGGCCGTTGAGTCGCTTCGTAAGTCTGTTCGTGGGTGTGGGTATCTGGCTAATGATTGGCCGAAGTGGGTTTCCAGGCTTGTGTGTCTTGACATTTCCATACGCATATCCAGGTTTATATTCCCCAATGATCTTTGGCAGGTGGAGTCCGGATTTCTTGGCGTTCACAGTTTCGATCAGTTTGTTGACCTTTGCTTTTAATTCGGCTGTAGTGTCCTTCGTTACCCTTTGGAACTTAGTTTGGTCAGAGAGTATGATGTTCATTTTCGCCAGATATTCGTCTTTTTTAAGAATGACATATATTGGCGACTTGTCACCTCTCCTGACAACTATCTCCTTGTTCTCACGAAGGCTTTTAGCTGCCGCTTTAAGCTCGGGGGACAGTATGGTGCTTCTGTAATTGCCTCGATTCTTTCCCCTTCTGCAATAAGTTCTGCTTGTAAGGTATCTTTGGTAGTGACCTTCTTTTGTGTCTCGAGGTCGAATATGTCGTCCAACAGAATTTCCAACTCTACTTTCCGGGCCATCTCACTCGGTCTGGACATAACATGACAGTTTATGCCCAGATTTAGGAGAGTGACTTGGTCCTCAGTGAGGTTAATTCCTGCAAGGTTCAGAAAGCCATCTCTTGGTCGTGGAATTGCCATAGGTCCTCCATATAATGTTGTTAGTTTCTTGATAATCCTTGTTTCAGTGCTGAGGTGATGTTGGTCTGTGAGGATGTCGAGGTGTTGTTCAATGCGGGTACGGATACTTTCGTCGATGTTGCTATTTCTCCACTCGTTTGTAGCATGAAGTAGTTGCGTTTTGTTGTGTTTGATTTCATTCTGTGCCTTGTATATCTGATCACGAATCAGATCCTGGCGATATTTTATCGTGAAGGCTTGATTCCTTGCTGCTGGGTCGTGCGTTTTAATATTAGTATATTTTGGTAGCAGTCTTTCCTGTAGACATATATATTAAATATGACCGAAAAAGTAAGATTAATAATTCTAACACGAATTTTCTCAATCTTTCGTACATTTCTTTTCACTGTTGGAGGTAAATCAAAAATCAATTCTCCAAAATTCATTTTTATTTCTAGTCTGACGCGATACGAGCACGTTTCGTAAAACTTATTACATTTTCAAAGACTTTAGTTCACAAATACACAACTGAATAGAACTTACGCATCTCCGATTTTATATCTACATTTGAGTGAGGTGGAAGGGGTGATGTGGCATTAACACAAGACAGAACAAGATGTGGCATTAATAGGGTATTAATTTCATCAACACAAGACAGAACAAGAGGTGATATTAATAGGGTATTAATTTCATCAACACAAGACAGAACACGAAACAATGGATATTGAATAGAAGTGTTTGTAGAAAGCCTATTGGTCCATATTTCTTGATGCTTCTATATTGGAGCGGAGTCTTGAGGTGGGTAGAATATAGTTGTGCAATAATTGGCTGTTGATTGCTGGTGTTGACTTCTTGATGTGTAGTGCCTCGCAAACGTCAAGCCGCCTGCTATCGCTGTATCTATCGATGATTTCTGTGTTGTTTACTAGGATTTCTCTGGCGATGGTTTGGTTGTGGGAAGAGATTATATGTTCCTTAATGGAGCCCTGTTGCTTATGCATCGTTAAACGCCTAGAAAGAGATGTTGTCTTGCCTATATACTGGGTTTTTTGAAGCTTACAATCCCAAGAGGGCATTTGAAGGCATAGACGACGTTAGTCTCTTTTAAAGCGTTCTGTTTTGTGTCTGGAGAGTTTCTCATGAGTAGGCTGGCCGTTTTTCTGGTTTTATAGTAAATCGTCAGTTGTATCCTCTGATTTTTGTCTGTAGGGATAACGTTTCTATTAACAATATTTTTCAGGACCCTTTCCTCCGTTTTATGAGCTGTGGAAAAGAAGTTCCTGTAAAATAGTCTAATAGGGGGTATAGGTGTTGTGTTAGTTGTCTCTTCAGAGGTTGCATGGCTTTTCACTTTCCTTCTTATGATGTCTTCGAGGAAACATTGGAGAAGCCGTTATTGACTAGGACCTGCCTTACCCTACAGAGTTCTTCGTCGACTTGCTTCCATTCTGAGCTGTGGCTGAGAGCACGGTAGACATATGCGTTAACAACACTCCTCTTGTACCTGTCTGGGCACTCGCTGTTGGCATTTAGGCACATTCCTATGTTTGTTTCCTTAGTGTAGACTGCAGTGTGGAAACCTCCGCTCTTTTCCATGACTGTTACATCTAGAAAGGGCAGCTTCCCATCCTTTTCCATCTCGTAAGTGAAACGCAGCACAGAACTCTGCTCAAATGCCTCCTTCAGCTCCTGCAGATGTCTGACATCAGGTACCTGTGTAAAAATGTCGTCAACATACCTGCAGTATATGGCCGGTTTCAAGTTCATATCGACTAAGACTTTTTGCTCGATGGTACCCATGTAGAAGTTTGCAAACAGTCTACACTAAGGAAACAAACATAGGAATGTGCCTAAATGCCAACAGCGACTGCCCAGACAGGTACAAGAGGAGTGTTGTTAACGCATATGTCGACCGTGCTCTCAGCCACAGCTCAGAATGGAAGCAAGTCGACGAAGAACTCTGTAGGGTAAGGCAGGTCCTAGTCAATAACGGCTTCTCCAATGGTTTCGTCGAAGACATAAGAAGGAAAGTGAAAAGCCATGCAACCTCTGAAGAGACAACTAACACAACACCTATACCCCCTATTAGACTATTTTACAGGAACTTCTTTTCCACAGCTCATAAAACGGAGGAAAGGGTCCTGAAAGATATTGTTAATAGAAACGTTATCCCTACAGACAAAAATCAGAGGATACAACTGACGATTTACTATAAAACCAGAAAAACGGCCAGCCTACTCATGAGAAACTCTCCAGACACAAAACAGAACGCTTTAAAAGAGACTAACGTCGTCTATGCCTTCAAATGCGTACTTGGGGACTGTAAGCTCCAAAAAACCCAGTATATAGGCAAGACAACAACATCTCTTTCTAGGCGTTTAACGATGTATAAGCAACAGGGCTCCATTAAGGAACATATAATCTCTTCCCACAACCAAACCATCGCCAGAGAAATCCTAGTAAACAACACAGAAATCATCGATAGATACAGCGATAGCATTCGGCTTGACGTTTGCGAGGCACTACACATCAAGAAGTCAACACCAGCAATCAACAGCCAATTATTGCACAACTATATTCTACCCACCTCAAGACTCCGCTCCAATATAGAAGCATCAAGAAATATGGACCAATAGGCTTTCTTCAAACACTTCTATTCAATATCCATTGTTTCGTGTTCTGTCTTGTGTTGATGAAATTAATACCCTATTAATATCACCTCTTGTTCTGTCTTGTGTTGATGAAATTAATACCCTATTAATGCCACATCTTGTTCTGTCTTGTGTTAATGCCACATCACTCCTTCCACCTCACTCAAATGTAGATATAAAATCGGAGATGCGTAAGTTCTATTCAGTTGTGTATTTGTGAACTAAAGTCTTTGAAAATGTAATTAGTTTTACGAAACGCGCTCGTATCGCGTCAGACTAGAAATAAAAATGAATTTTGGAGAATTGATTTTTGATTTAACTCCAACAGTGAAAAGAAATGTACGAAAGATTGAGAAAATTCGTGTTCAAGAAATATGGACCAATAGGCTTTCTACAAACACTTCTATTCAATACCCATTGTTTCTGTTCTGTCTTGTGTTGATACTTTTAATACCCTATTAATATCCCCTCTTGTTCTGTCTTGTGTTAATGCCACATCACCCCTCCCACCTCACTCAAATGTAGATATAAAATCAGAGATACGTAAGTTCTAATCAGTTGTGTATTTGTGAAGTCTTTGAAAATGTAATAAGTTTTACGAAACGCGCCCGTGTCGTGTCAGACTAGAAATAAAAATGAATTTTGGAGAAGTGATTTTTGATTTACCTCCAACAGTGAAGCGTAATGTACGAAAGATTGAGAAAATTCGTGTTAGAATTATTAATCTTACTTTTTCGGTCATATTTAATAATATTATATATATATATATATATATATATATATATATATATATATATGTCGTACCTAGTAACCAGAACACACTTCTCAGCACTTCTCAGCATACTATGCAAGGCCCGATTTGCCTAATAAGCCAAGTTTTCATGAATTAATATATTTTCTCTAATTTTTTTGTTATGAAATGATAAAGCTACCCATTTCATTATGTATGAGGTCAATTTTTTTTATTCGAGTTAAAATTAACGTAGATATATGACCGAACCTAGCCAACCCTACCTACCTAACCTAATGTATAAATATATAAATATAAATATATATTTTTAAATATATATAATATATATATATATATATATAATATAATATATATTATATATTATATATATATATATATATATTATAATATAAAATATATATAAATATAAATATTTTATAAAAATTTGTGAGGGTACCACCTCTGGTGCCAATGTGGTGACCCATAGCCTCGGAGAAGAAAATAAAAGTATTCAGAGGAGACCTTGTGGTTTCTCACTGAACACTAATATTATCGTTTCCTACCACCCCCATTCTTTTGTATGTACACATATATATTTGCTTTATTTGAACTTTGTTACAAAAAAGGAGTTACATATGGGTTACAAAGATGGTTATCATAGGTTGTCGAGTTCCTCCAGCTCCTCAGATGGCGGGCAGGAACCCTGGATGCAGTGCGCATTTCCCCTCTGTATCATCACGCTGAGGCACTGGAAAAGAAAGCTGGCAGCTCTAGGGTCTTTTGTTGTTTCAATGAGCCTAGAACCCAGTTCCTTCAAAAAACTGGTAGCACTTTTACCCCAGGCGCCGAGTGTCTCAGAAGCAATGGGGACAAAATTGTAGTGGTGATCCAGTTCTCTATACTTTCGGGATTTGGCTGCTTCCCTGTGGGTGGCAGCGCCACCTGGTTGTGCAACACTTAGGTTAATGTAGGTGTTAGCCAGGGTTGATACGCACGTGTAGTCCCATACCAACTGCTTGCCATTCTTCCAGGGGTTCACTGTGATACCATATGGGCGACCAATAAGAGCATCAGAGTTACGGGGCGTTAGGCAACGGGCTCTCTTTCAGCTGGGCATCCAGCTGTGGTGAGGGTCCTCTTGATGATGTCGTTAACTTCACTGTGCCTCGAGTGCCATCCCCCTGTGCTTTGGCAGAGTAGGCCATGGTGGCCGTACCTGTCAGCCACCACCTCGCCGCAAATACACCTATATCTGGGGTAGATTGGGGCAGCAAGGCGAAGGGCCACAGCAATTCGGATGGCGTGTGGTGTGAGACGCGTGCCAGTTGCTGACATTGGGGTTGCTAACAGGAAATCCCCTGCATGTGGGGCTGCTACTGCGGTGAGGTGAGCAATGTCGTGTTGTGTTGTTGCAGCACCCAGGCACTCTGCAGCAACTTGGTCTACAATGGGACCATCCCAGCTGGATTGCTTGTGGGCTTTTGGGGATGGTGGTTGAGGTGATGGGCCTGCACGAGAGGCCCACTCTGTGGCACAGCGTGTAAAATTGGGATCATGTACACCTGCCAGCTGATGTAAGTGGGCAGGTGGAATTTCCTTCACAAGGTCGTCAGATGCTGATAAGGAGGACAGGAAGGCTGGAACAGCGATTTGCGTTGCTGTTCGAACTCCGAGGCCCCCAAGTCTTACGGGAAGAGAGGCTTGTTTCCACTGTAGGTCATCAACAGAGAGGTTAAGGGCTTTTTCTAGCATTGATTTCAGTAACCGGTCATACTCACTTAGTTTTTGGCTACTGTAAGATGGTGAACACCTCAGAAAGTAGGTTAACCTGGGGAGGGACAGACATCTGGTGATGAGGTAGAGTGCATCATGAGCATCAATATCCTCAATCCTCCCATCCATCCTCTTAAGGTCGGCAATTTTCTTATCAAGGACCTCATCGATGGCTTTCAACCCCAGGGGAGCTCCTAGGAGTGTGCTGTCTTCAGGTTTAGTTTTATGGATATTTGGCAGAAGACCCTCTATTCTCTCTACGATGCCCTGGTTGGAACATATTTCACATTTAGAAGGGTTCAGGGTGAGGCCTAAAACTGCACCTTGCTCCTGGATTTTTCTGATGTCCTCCAGGAGGGAGTCTTGGGAACCAGCTAGGGTACCATCATCCAAGAACCAGATGTTATGCTCGCTGGACAGGACCTCTGTGACTTGTTTGATGACTAAGCAGAAAAGAAGAGGAGTTGGGGGTCACCCTGTTGGACGCCTTCTCGCGAGTCAATTTCATGTTCGCCAAAAAGTAGCTTAAGGTCCATACTGTAGCATGAATGTTCAAAAGGGTAGAGGGAAGGGAAATGACTATGAACCGCTCGGAGTACAGCGTCCCTCCGCACCAAATTGTAGGCATTTTTGAAATCTAGCTTGATAAGGGCCTTTTCGTCTGTGATGCTGGCGATGAAGGCTCGAGCTGCATGGGCTGCCGCCTCACACCCTTGTGGAATGCCGAACCCGAGCTGTTTTGGCTTCAGCATGTTGGCCGCTGCATCACTAACTGTTCTTGTAGCTGCCTTTGCGACGAGACGCCGGAGAGAATTGCCCATAGCTATTGGCCTGATCCCTCCATCCTTTTTCTTTAGAGCACAGAGAGATGCTCCAAAAAAGATAGGTCTTATGGTCGCTGGTATGTTGCCAGCTAGACATGTGTTGGTGAATCTGGTTAGTTCCACCAAGAGGTTCTTTGCAATGTCACCCAGTGCAGGGTTGAGCATTTGCTTGAGGTGGTTGGGTTTTAGTCCTGTGAACCCACCTGCTGATCCTGTTGGGAAGGACATGGCTGCTTTATGGACCACAGATTCAGCCACCCAGAGAGGTTCTGCTGCGATAGCCCCCACTTGTACAATGTCGTCCTCACGCGGAGCCCTGGGTGGGTGTTTCTCCCTTAGGGCTTGAGCTGTTGCGGCATCTCTGTCGGCAATTGAGTCCTCACTGGTGATGACTCTTGTTGCGCCAATAGTGTTTCCTTCTTCTATTTTCTTGGTGACTGATGTTCTGATTTTTGATGTCTCGGATATGGCACTGTTGCTCTTCCTGCCGTGGGTGTTTCTCGCGCGAGTGGGAAGGCGCACCTGGTTGTCCTCCCTGGGAAAATCATTTATAGCTTTGATGACTGAGGCAGCTAAGGTCTTGTCTCTCCTTGCAGGGGTGGCTAGACATATGTTGCCAAACAGTAGGAGGTTGTGCCATGCTTGGGTCGTTCCAGGAGAGTCGTTGACCTTTCTCAGGAGGGCAGATAATTTGGCTGCTGCATGGGGGTGGGCTGCTTTAGGGATGTGTTGTAAGGTTCTAGCTGATGTTGCTTTAATAGCTTCTAATAAGTTTTCTGTGGGAATGAAGGTCTGGGAGGTGTTTTGCCTTACGGGCGGTGTGGGCTGTTGATTGGTGTTCTCCCTGGGAGGGCGCCGAGAACCCAAACACCTGGCTCCGTTGTGGTAATGAAAGCGCACATTATCGTCCCTCAACCGGATATAGCATACCTTGTCACACGTCTGACATCTGCCTTGTCTACCCCTGCTTGATGGCTCATCTTGGCTTGGAGAAGCCTGGCTGTCTGTTGAGAGCTATATATATAAATATATAAATATATATATATTATATATATATATATATATATATATATATATATATATATATATATATATATATATGTCGTACCTAGTAGCCAGAACACACTTCTCAGCCTACTATGCAAGGCTCGATTTGCCTAATAAGCCAAGTTTTCATGAATTAATTGTTTTTCGACTACCTAACCTAACCTAACTTTTTCATCAACCTAACCTAACCTAATAGGTTAGGTTAGGTAGGGTTGGTTAGGTTCCGTCATATATCTACGTTAATTTTAACTCCAATAAAAAAAATTGACCTCATACATAATGAAATGGGTAGTTTTATCATTTCATAAGAAAAAAATTAGAGAAAATATATTAATTCAGGAAAACTTGGCTTATTAGGCAAATCGGGCCTTGCATAGTAGGCTGAGAAGTGCGTTCTGGCTACTAGGTACGATATATATATAATATTATATATATATATTAATATATATATATATATATATATATATATATAAATATTTATATATAATTAGTTGTGAGGGTACCACCTCTGGTGCCAATGTGGGGACCCATAGCCTCGGAGAAGAAAATAAAAAGTATTCAGAGGAGACCTTGTGGTTTCTCACTGAACACTAATATTATCTTCTCCTACCACCCGCATT
>NC_091214.1:10964721-11179721 GCF_040958095.1 Procambarus clarkii | reverse complement strand
AACTCTCTGCTTCCTATTACTTAGGTACTCCCTTATCCACTGGAGCACCTTACCAGCTACACCTGCCTGTCTCTCCAGCTTATGTACCAGCCTCTTATGCGGTACTGTGTCAAAGGCTTTCCGACAATCCAAGAAAATGTAGTCCACCCAACCCTCTCTTTCTTGCTTAGTCTGTGTTACCTGGTCATAGAATTCTATTAAGCCAGTCAGGCAAGATTTACCCTCCCTGAACCCATGTTGTCGATTTGTCACAAAGTCCCTTCTCTCCAGATGTGCTACCAGGTTTTTCTCACGATCTTCTCCATCACCTTGCATGGTATACCAGTTAAGGACACTGGCCTGTCCTGTTCAGTGCCTCTTGCCTGTCGCCCTTTTTGTATATTGGGACCACATTCGCCGTCTTTCCATATTTCTGGTAGGTCTCCCGTCTCCAGTGACCTACTATACACTATGGAGAGTGGCAAGCAAAGTGCCTCTGCACACTCTTTCAATACCCATGGCGAGATCCCGTCTGGACCAACAGCTTTCTAACATCCAGGTCCAGCAGGTGTCTCTTGACCTCCTCGTAATTTCAAACTCTTCCAAGGCCGCCTGGTTTACTTCCCTTTCTCCTAGCACAGTGACCTCACCTTGTTCTGTTGTGAAGACCTCTTGGAACCTCTTGTTGAGTTCATCACACACCTCTTTGTCATTCTCTGTATACCTGTCCTCACCTGTTCTAAGTTTCACTACCTGTTCTTTCATTGTTGTTTTCCTTCTGATATGACTGTGGAGTAGCTTTGGTTCGGTCTTGGCTTTGTTTGCTACATCATTTTCATAACTTTTCTCTGCTTCTCTTCTCACCCTGACATACTCATTCCTGGTTCTCTGGTATCTCTCTCTGCTTTCTGGTGTTCTGTTATTCCGGAAGTTCCTCCACGCCCTTTTGTTCAGTACCTTTGCTTCCATACATGCCCTATTATACCATGGATTCTTCTTTTGCTTCTCGGATTTTTCCTTTTTGGCCGGGATGTATCTGCTTACTGCCTCCTGACACTTTTGGGTGACATAGTCCATCATATCTTGTACAGACTTAGCTCTGAGGTCTGTGTCCCAAGGTCTTTCCCTTAGGAAGCTTCTCATCTCCTCATAATTTCCCTTTCGGTATGCCAGTCTTTTGTTTCCTAGTTCTTTTTTGGGGGGAATAATTCCTAGCTCTACAGGTACTCAAAGTTCAATACACTGTGATCACTCATTCCCAAGGGCGCTTCCAGCTTGACTTCCCTTATATGCCACTCATTTAGGGTAAATATCAGATCAAGCATTGCTGGTTCATCCTCTCCTCTCATTCTTGTTGGATCCTTGATGTGCTGGCTTAGAAAGTTTCTTGCTGCCACGTCCAGCAGCTTAGCTCTCCATGTTTCTGGTCCTCCATGCCGGTCTCTGTTCTCCCAATCTATCTTCCCGTGGTTGAAGTCTCCCATAATTAGTAGTCCAGATCCATTCCTGCAACAGAAGCTGCTCTCTCCATTATGTTAATGGTGGCCATATTGTTTCTATCATATTCCTGTCTGGGTCTTCTGTCATTTGGTGGTGGATTATATATGACTACGCCTATAATTTTTTGCCCTCCAGTTGTTATTGTTCCTATTATGTAGTCACTGAAACCTTCACATCCCTGAACAACCAACTCCTCGAAATCCCAGCCTTTTCTTACCAGCAGAGCTACACCACCCCCACCTCTTCCTTCTTTCTCTTTCCTCATAACATAATAGTCCTGTGGGAACACTGCATTTGTTATTGTTTCCGTCAGCTTTGTTTCTGTGAGAGCTATTATGTCTGGGTTTTCCTTTAGTACCCATTCTCCAAGTTCATTTGCTTTATTTGTAATACCGTCTATGTTAGTGTACATTGCCTTGAGGCTCACTTTCTTCTGTCCCTTCTCAAATCTCCTCCTTGGTGAATGTTCTGCTGGTGGAGGAAGCTGTGCCATGGGTGTGAGGATTTGTGAGGTGGATACCAGGGTTGCAGAGGATACTGGGATGAGGGGTGGGGGGTCAAGTGAAGGGGGGAAGGACAGGGAGGGTATGGGGCGGGAGGACAGGAAGAAAAGGGGGGTTTTCTATGCAGAGGAGGGTGGTGGGGTTGCCCTCCCCGCTGGTGTTACTGGGTCGCTGGTTGTGGGTTCCCCCCTCGCCTCTGGGGGTGATGTGTTGGGAGCTGTGGTTTCCTGGTTTTCCCCTCTCGCCCTGCGCTTCTTCCTTGCTTCTGCCGCCATGGCCCTCTCCTCCCTTGCTTCTGCCGCCATGGCCCTCTCCTCCCTCGTCATGTCCCTCTGGAGGAATACTCTTTTGAATTCCCCCACATGTTGCAGGTGGCTTTTCATTGTTAGAATCGTGTCCTTTGTGTTCTCGTTTGCAAACACTATCTATGTTCTCGTTTGCAAACACTATGTGTGTGTGTGTGTGTGTGTGTGTGTGTGTGTGTGTGTGTGTGTGTGTATGTGTGTGTGTGTGTGTGAAAATTAGGATTAAGGACTTGCCTGAAATGCTATGTGTGCTAGTGGTTGTACATGAATGTAAGAACTCTTGTATATATGAATATAAAATGTTAAAAAAAAATATTAATTTTTTGATGGATAGATAAGTGCATAGTATAATGGGAGGAGAGCGGGGTGGGGAACGTAATATCTGATTTTATAAATTTTAACGACCATTTTTGAGACCTTTTTGGTTATGTGCTGTATGTGGGTGCTGAAGTTCAGTGTCTTATGTATATATAGGCAAAAGAACTGCCCCTCATTTGTATTGGTAATGTTAACATTGTCTATTTAAAGATGAATCTGATTTTATAATTTTCTACCAAATAAAATGTAGAAGGTCTTTTTCTATGTTTAGTGTAAGTTGGTTGGTTGACATCCTTGAGGGACATTGTTTTAGGAAAAATTTTTCCTATTTCAGTGGACACTGAGATAGGAACGAATATAGTCCAGAGCAAGGCCTTGAATACCATAGTGGTGAAGTTTTAAGTAAGAGGTAGTTATGGTTTACAGTATCAAAGGCCTTTCTTAGGTCAATTGAGAAGTCATTGTTCTTAAGGGCTGTTTAGATTATATCAAGCAAACTAATAATGGCATCATTGATACTCTTTTGGAAACGGAAGCCAAACTAACAAGGACTTTGTATTCATGTTGAATTTTACAAAGTAGGAAGAGAGATGTTTGTTAAAAAAAAAATCAAATATTTTTGAAAGTATAAGTAGATTTGATATTTTTCTTTGATTGTTTATGTCTGCTGTCTCGCCTCCTTTATAAAATGGCATCATTCTTGCTTTTTTAAGGATATCAGGAAAAGTAAGGCACTCCAGAGATTTGTTGACTCCTTCCAAGTGTTGCCTAGCCCAGCCCAGCCTAGACAAGGCAGGCTGGGCATCCTAGCCTCATGCAGCTTAGCCCCCACCTATCATAGTACATGTGGCATCCCAGTCCATCCTAAGTGATCATTACCTTACTGGCTGTGTTTTCTCTTCAGCCCTGAATGTAAAGTGGTGGAACATAAGCAGATACATATCAGGTCTTAGAGAATCTGTACTTCATACATTTTTAATAATGTCTCACAAATATTTAAATAATTAACAAAAATTGTATAATAACTTCATATTATTCTTGCAATGTATTTTTGCATTTTTTTTATACAAAATTTACATTTTAAAAAGATTACCTCTATTTTTAGATTGATGACTTGAAGACTACAGTGCCATCCACAGCAAATCATGGTCTTAAAATATCTCCTAGCAATGACGAGACCAATTTTCACAGAGATCAAATTTTTGCTAAGCAGTAGTCACAGGTAAATATATATTATATATATAATATTATATATAAAATTAACTACTTCATTGCTCAAAGCACCTTTAGGCATTCTGAGAGTTGTGCTATTTTATTAATTAATTAATTAGGCTATATTTTAATGTTTTGTAATGTTTTCATTACTTTTTTTGTTTTGAAACATAAATAGTTGAGTTTTGAAACATTTTGACATTAACTATACCTGAATATTTATAAAAAAAAACATATAAGAACTATGTCCTTGACAATTGCACTAAAAAGTTTTTGCCAAAATCAGGTACTCAGTGCAGTAGTTAAAAACTTAAAAGGGGTACCACCTCTGGTGCAAGATTAGAGACCCATAGCCTCAGAGAAGAAAATAAAGAGTACTCAGAGAAGGCCTTGAATAATAGGCAGGCTGTTTGTGTGTGTTTCGACGGTAAGCTTGCTGACACCATATGTAATTACCTAAGTGTAGTTACAGGATTAGAGCTACGCTCGTGGTGTCCCGTCTACCCAGCACTCTTTGTCACATAATGCTTTGAAACTACTGACGGTCTTGGCCACCACCACCTTCTCACTTAACTTGTTCCAACCGTGTACCACTCTGTATGCGAAAGGGAATTTTTGTATATTTCTTTGGCATCTTAGTTTAGTTACCTTACCTTGAGGTTACCTTGAGGTGCTTCCGGGGCTTAGCGTCCCAGCGGCCCGGTCGTCGACCAGGCCTCCTGGTTGCTGGACTGATCAACCAGGCTGTTAGACGCGGCTGCTCGCAGCCTGACATATGAATCACAGCCTGGTTGATCAGGTATCCTTTGAAGGTGCTTATCCAGTTCTCTCTTGAACACTGTGAGGGGTTATGCCCCTTATGTGTAGTGGAAGCGTGTTGAACAGTCTCGGGCCTCTGATGTTGATAGAGTTCTCTCTCAGAGTACCTGTTGCACCTCTGCTTTTCAACGGGGGTATTCTGCACATCCTGCAATAGTTAGTTTAAATCTATGACCTTTTGTTCTTGAAGTTCCAAGTCTCGGGAAATCATAGACATAGTGATCATATCACCTCTGTTTGTTGTCTTCTAGTTTTGGCATATTTAATGCCTCTAACCTCTCCACGTAGCTCTTGCCCTTCAGTTCTGGGAGCCACTTAGTAGCATGTCTTTGCACCTTTTCCAGTTTGTTGATGTGCTTCTTAAGATATGGGCACCACACAACCGCTGCATATTCTAGCCTTGGCCGAACAAAACTCGTGAAGAATTTCTTTAGTATTTCGCCATCCATGTATTTAAACGAAATTCTGAAGTTAGAAAGCGTGGCATAGGCTCCTCACACACCGTTCTTTATGTGGTCCTCAAGTGATAGTTTTCTATCTAGAATCAACCCTAGGCCTCTTTCTTTATCAGAATTATATAAAGATTTCTCACATAATTTATAGGTTGTGTGGGATCTATGTTCTATTCCACATTCCATAACATGGCATTTATTCACATTAAACTCCATTTGCCAAGTGGTGCTCCATATACTTATTTTGTCCAGGTCTTCTTGAAGGGCATGACAATCATCTGAATTTCTTATCCATCCCATTATCTTAGCTTTATCAGCAAACATGTTTATATAATTCTGTATTCCAACTGGTAGATCATTTATGTAGACAATGAACATTACTGGTGCATGTACTGTGGTACTCCACTTGTGACACTTCTCCAGTCCGATTGCCTCTGATTACTGCCCTCATTTTTCTATCAGTCAGAAAATTTTTCATCCATGTTAGAAGCTTACCTATCACCCCTCCAAAATTTTCTAGTTTCCAGGACAACCTCTTCCGTGGAACTCTGTCGAAAGCCTTTTTTATGTCTAGATAGATGCAGTCAACCCAACTACCTTTTTCCTTTAAAATCTATGTGGCTCAATCATAGAAACTGAGTAAATTCGATACACAGGATCTTCCAGATCGAAAACAATACTATCTGTGTGATATTATATAATTTCTCTCCAGGTGTTCTACCCATTTAGTTTTTATTATTTTTTTTTTAATCTTTTCACTGTTATACTTGTCAATGATACAGGTCTATAATTGAGGGGGGGGGGGGGTCTTCCCTGTTGCCACTTTTGTAGATTGGAACTATGTTAGCCTTTTTCCACATGTTTGCTATGACTCCTGTACACAGGGATGCCTGAAAGATCAGGTGAAGTGGAAGGCTGAGCTCAGATGCACATTCTCTCAGAGCCCATGGTGAAACTCCATCTGGACCAACTGCTTTGTTCTTACTTAGCTCCTTTAGCATATTTTCCACTTCATCTCTAGACACCTCTATACGCTCTATGATGTTCTCTGAAATTCTTATTGTGTCTGGTTCTCTGAAGATTTCATTTTGTATAAACACACTTTGGAACTTTTCGTTTAATGTTTCACACATTTCATTATCATTTTCTGTGAATCTGTTTCCTATTTTCAACCTCTGGATATTATCCTTTACTTGCAATTTGTTGTTTATTAATTTATAGAATAGGCCCAGTTCTGTTTTACTATCCATATTTACTATCCTGTTATCCATTATCCCTTTTTAAAAATTTCTTTCTGCCTCTCCCCTTACTGCTGTATAGTTGTTTCTCGCATCTTTGTATCGCTGGTATGTTTGGGGGTTTGGCTTCTTCCTATATTGATACCTGCTTGATGGGTTTCTGCTCTTCTACTCCCCAAGCCCGGCCCGAGGCCAAGCTCGACTTGTGAGAGTTTGGTCCACCAGGCTGTTGCTTGGAGCAGCCCGCAGGGCCACATACCCACCACAGCCCGGCTGATCCGGAACTTCTCTTAGAAAACAGTCCAGTTTTCTCTTGAAGATGTCCACAGTTGTTCCGGCAATATTTCTTATAGTCGCTGGGAGGACGTTGAACAACCACGGACCTCTGATGTTTATACAGTGCTCTCTGATTGTACCTATGGCACCTCTGCTCTTCACTGGTTCAATCTTGCATTTTTTTCCATATCGTTCACTCAGTACGTTGTTATTTTACTGTGTAGATTTGGGACCTGGCCCTCCAGTATCTTCCATGTGTATATTATTTGGTATCTCTCTCGTCTCCTTTCTAGAGAGTACATTTGGAGAGCTTTGAGATGATCCCAATAATTTAGGTGTTTTATCTCGTCTATGAATGCCGTATATGTTCTCTGTATTCCCTCTATTTCAGCAATCTCTCCTGCTCTGAAGGGGGAAGTGAATACTGAGCAGTACTCGAGACGGGACAACATAAGTGACTTGAAGAGTACAACCATTGTGATGGGATCCCTGGATTTGAAAGTTCTCATAATTCATCTGATCATTTTTCTGGCTGACGCAATATTTGCTTGGTTATGCTCCCTAAACGTTAGATCGTCGGATATCATTATTCCCAAATCCTTGACATGCTGTTTTTCTACTATGGGAAGATTCGATTGTGTTTTATACCCGGTATTATGTTTCAGATCCTCAATTTTGCCGTACCTGAGTATCTGAAATTTATCACTGTTAAACATCATGTTATTTTCTGCTGCCCAATCGAAAACTTTGTTGACATCTGCTTGTAGTTTTTCAATGTCTTTGATTCCATTTTTGTGTCTTTTGGTCTGTGGCCCTCTCTCAATTTCTGTTGAACCAATCCTGTTTTCTGGCCCTACATCTCTGTTTTGGTATGAATATTTGTGTGACTTCATTTTATATTTTGCAAAATTTGGCATACATTTAATTTAATTCCCTGTCTAGCAACAAGTCTGCCTAATTACTTATTAAAAAAAAATTGAAGTTCCCCATAGTGACCTCTCTCTCTTGAAATTCAGTTTATCAACTGTTTCAATGTCCCCATTTTCTGTGTGTGTGTGTTTGGAGGCTAAGCTTGCTGATACCATGTGTGTGTGTGTTTAGAGGCTAAGCTTGCTGATACCATGCGTGTGTGTGTTTGGAGGCTAAGCTTGCTGATACCATTTGTGTGTGTGTGTGTGTGTGTTTAGAGGCTAAGCTTGCTGATATCATGTGTGTATTTGGAGGCTAAGCTTGCTGATACCATGTGTGTGTGTGTGTGTTTGGAAGCTAAGCTTGCTGATACCATGTGTGTGTGTGTTTGGAGGCTAAGTTTGCTGACACCGTGTGTGTACTCACCTGTTTAAATAATAATAGGGGAGTGTACCACCTCTGGTGCAATTGTAGGGACCCACAGCCTTGAAGAAAATAAAGAGTATTCAGAGAACACCTTGTGGATTCTCACTGAACACTAATCTTTTCTTCTACCACCCCTCTTATTTTGTTTTATGCTGTATTCTATTATATATCATATAAATACATAGCCAAATGGCAATATTTATTATGTCTATACAAAAAGAAGACAACCACTTTACTTTTTTCTCTCCTTTGTTTCTATGTGGATTTTGTTGTGACTTCTACATCTTGGAGAATACATATCCGGCACTAAGCGAACTTTAGATGGATTTTTCTCTGTGAAAAACATTTTCTTCTTTTGAGATGTAATAAAAAATTCATTTTCTGACCGATTCTCACCATTTTTACATATGTGCAAAGTTCTTAGTGCTAAGGTTCCTAATGAATCGATTTGTCATAAAGCCATAACGTTTGGAGTTATAAATATTTTGCATATAAATTTGGCACATATTTGGATGGCCCCCCATTCAAAAAATATTTTACAGAAAACTATACTCTTGAACAATATTTTTCTCACTGGCAATTGAAAGTTATATGCCATTCTGAGACCATAATGAATAAAATAACAATTGGTGACATAAAATATTTAGAGCAATTTGAATTTTTATTTTTTTGTAACTTTTTTCCGTTCATGTTGTGATGTTGATTTAAAAGGAAAAGTTGGAGCATTTGCCATGAGGATTATGCACACAAAAAATTGAGTGTGTATGATGAAGTTTTGGTGCCCAAGCACTGGGCCCCTTAAAGAGGTAGTTATGGTTTATAGTATCGAAGGCTTTCCTCAAGTCAATGAATAGGCCAATTGAGAACTCATATTTGTCAAGGGCAGTGTAGATTATATCAAGCAAACTAATAATGGCATCATTGATACTCATTTGGAAACAGAAGCCAAACTGGCAGGGACTTAGTATATTGAGTTTCACAAAGTAGGAATAGAGCTGTTTATTAAAAAAAACTTTTTTTTGAAAGTATAGGTAGATTTGAAGTATAGGTATTGGTCTGTAATTGTTTGCCAGTTGTCTTGCCTCCTTTATGAAATGGCACCACTGTTATTTTTTTAAGGATATCAGGAAAAGTAGAACACTAGAGATTTGTTGAATAGCAGAGGAATGGGTGTTGCAAGAGCAGGGAAGCACTCTTATATATCATAGACATTATTTCATTAATGTTCTAAGCTTTGATTTTAAGTAATTGAATTATGGATATAATGTCTGTCAGGCTGATTGGTAAAAGGAGTAGAGTGTTAGCTGCCTGTTAGATATGTAGTAACATGTGTCTGGGTCTTTGGAATTTTTCTGCCAAGGTTTGTACAAATTCATGAAAAGAAGCTATTGAACTCATTTGCAATATATAAGTCTGTTGCAAGTGTGTAACTATCTTTGGAGAGTTTTATCTGCTTGGTAAGTGATTGTTGTTTAGACCCTAGGATGTTAGAGACGGCTTTCCATGTAATGTTCATATTTCCTTTTGCTTCTTTAAATCCATTCTCATTAAAGGAAGCTTTGGCTCTTTGTATTATATTGGTAATCATTGAAGAGTATCTCTTAACTTCTTGTTTTGTAACTAGGCAAATTCTATTTTGATTTTTTTCATATTCGTCTTGTTAATTGTTTCATGTACAGTATGCAACTTGTGGGCCAGGGGTTGTTTAATCTTTTGGCAGTTAGTTGCTTAGTGAGGAGAGGACTCAAGATGACTCAAAATGCTCCTAATACTCTCACAAATTTATATCAATGTAATATTTTGGAATCTTATAAAATAAAAGTGTATAACTAAAAATTTTCCTTTCCCATCAACAGGTCTTCCTCACTGGGCTTGCTCGGCTTTTGTGTTACTGGGAGGGTGCCATCACCGTTTACCCTTCAAGACTGACTCGTGCTGGCATTGCATTTGTGGACTTTCCCTTCACAGTAAACACACTCCTCCATATGGTGATTGTCCAGGGCAAGCAGGGTGTGACTGCCGTCTTGGAGAAGCAGAGTCTTCAAATATGAAGAATCTTCGTCTTTCCTATGTACGCCAGCTTCTGCCAGCCTTGCATTTTTGTGACTTCATGGCTCTTGGGCCTTTTTTATTTATTTTACATAATAAAAAACTTTATTATTGCACATGTGTTTCACAAGAGATCCTTAACATTTTAAGTATCATTTCAATAACTAATGTACGTCTTGTAACTGCTACTGTTAAATATCACCACAATCCTGCTATTATCAGAACCCTGGTCAGTTTTATCACAGTCAGGGGTCTTCTGTAATAATATCATCGCTACATAATAGCATGAACAAGTATATTTTGGCATTTTTAGGCGATGCTGTGGTCACAAGCTGAACAGCAGTGCTGTTAGCTCATGCTGCGTGCGTCAGGCTTGGTTGCTCACTCAATACTGAGGTCAATAACACCCAGGAGTTTGGCCCACGACTTTTTAAAAAAATGGTGTCTGTTTACAAGAGCCCTGATGAAGGTGTGGTGAACCCTGTGTATCCGCGGGCCGTTTAAATCTTGCGTAGTACTCCAACACATCATATGACGTGATGCGCAGTTGACTGGAACACCGTCCAACACGTCATATGACGTGATGCGCACTTTAAGGGTTAATTGATAACTAAGAAATAGTACCTGGAAACTTTATCTGAATGAAAACACAATACCAATTTGTTTCGATGTTTTTCTTAATATAAAGATCAATAGTAAGGAATCTTATTCATTATGGACAAATTAACAAAAAAAAACGATAATTTTCATTGAGGATCATATACTAGAGCATACTTAGTCACTTATATATTAAAAGTATTGTGTATTTTGAACCACTGGGGTTGTAAACAAACAGAACGGCCTACCCGAAAAGTTGTAACATAAAAAGTTGTATATGTTTGCTAATTTATTATTTGATAAATGATTATTATTAATTTACGACGACTATAGAGGTTTCCCATTAGTTAAATTACTGGAGTCTGACTAAATGCTACTACAAAACCTATATAAATCCTGGGAAAGTCACAATGACCAGCGACATTAAAGCACAGAGGGTTAAATAGTAACAGGCAACTGTCGGCGAACGAAAAATTCGTTTCCAAATTTATTAGATGTTTTCCTAAATATAAAGATCGATAGGCTGGAATTTTCTGGATTATAGCCTAATTAAGGCAAAAATATATATATTTTTACTAGAAAAACAAATATCAGAGCATAGTCAGTGAGTTATAAAATGAAATACCACACTCTTATTATTCTATAACAAGAGATAGTCCATGGAAGCGATAATAGACGTAGTTTTACACAAAATAACGTCCAAAAACAGCCGTAGAGTCAAACGGCAAATGTTGACGTTCTTTTTAAAAGGACACGTTGCTCCACTACCACCACCATCCACTACTGCAACACTCTACTACCGCCACCCTCAACTACTGCCACCCTCCACTACTGCCACCCTAAACTACTACTACCCTTCACTACTGCCACCCTCTACTACCACTACCCTCCACTAGTACCACCCTCCACTCCTGCCACTCTCCACTACTGCCACCCTCCTGCCACTGCTCTCCACTATTGCCACCCTTCATTACCGCCACCCTACATTACTGCCACCCTCCGCTACTGCCACCCTCCATTACTGCCACCCTCTACTACTGCCACCCTCCGCTATTGCCACCCTCCATGACCGCCACCCTCCACTACTGCTACCCTAGACTTTTGCCACCCTCCACTGCCACCACCCTCCCCTACCACCACCCTCCACTACTGCCTCTTTCTACTACTGCCACCCTCCACTACTGCCACCCTCCACTGCTGCCACCCTCCACTATTGCCACCCACCACTACCACCACCATCTTGCTACCACTCTCCACTACTGCCACTCTCCACTACCGCCACTCTCCACTACCGCCACCCTCAACTACTGCCACCCTCCACTACCGCCACCCTCTACTACTGCCACCCTGCTCTTCTGCCACCCTCTACTTCTGCCACTCTTCACTACTGCCACCCTACACTACTGCCACCCTCCACTACTGCCACCCTCTACTTCTGCCACTCTTCACTACCGCCACCCTCCACTACTTCCACCCTCCACTACCACCATCATCCACTACTACTGCCACCCTCCACTACTGACACACTATCCTACTGCCACCCTCCACTACTGCCACCCTCTACTTCTGCCACTCTTCACTACTGCCACCCTCCACTACTTCCACCATCATCTACTACTGCTACCCTCTACTACTGACACACTATCCTACTGCCACTCTCCACTACTGCAACCCTCCCCTACCACCACCCTCCACTTCTTCCACCCTCCACTACCGACACCCTGCACTGCTGCCACCCTCCACTATTGACACCCTCCACTACTGCCACCCTCCACTACTGCCACCCTCCACTACTGCCACTCTCCACTACCAGCACCCTCCACTACTGCCACCCTCTACTACCACTACCCTCCACTAGTACCACCCTCCACTACCACCACCCTCCTATCACCACTCTCCACTATTGCCACCCATCATTACCGCCACCCTCTGCTACTGCCACCCACCACTACTGCCACCCTCCATTACTGCCACCCTCCATGACCGCCACCCTCCACTACCGTCACCCTCCACTACCGCCACCCTCCACTACCGCCACCTTCCACTTCCACCACCCTCCCCTACCACGATCCTCCACTACCACCACTTTCTAGTACTGCCACCCTCCACTACCACTACCCTCCACTTCAGCCATCCTCCACTTCTGCCACTCTTCACTACTTCCACTCTCCACTACTGCCACCCTCCACTACTGCCACCCTCCACTTCCGCCACCCTCCACTACCACTACCCTCCACTTCTGCCACCCTCCACTACTGACACCCTGCACTGCTGCTAACCTCCACTACTGCCACCCTCTACTACCACCACCCTCTTGCCACCACCCTCCACTACTGCCACCCTCTACTACCACCACCCTCTTGCCACCACCCTCCACTTCTGCCACCCTCCACTGCTGCCACCCTGCACAAACGCCACCCCCCACTACTTCCACCCTCCACTGTCACCACCCTCCACTACTGCCACACTCCACTACTACCACCATCCACTACTGCTACCCTCCACTACCGCCACCCTCCACTGCCACCACCCTCCCCTACCACCACCCTCCACTAACCTTTACTATCTACTACTGCCACCCTCCACTACTACTACCCTCCACTGCTGCCACTTTCTACTACTGCCACCCTCCACAACCACTACCCTCCACTACTAGCACCCTCCACTACTGCCACCCTCCACTACTGCCACCCTCCACTACTAACACCCTCCACTACTGCCACCCTCCACTACTGCCACCCTCCACTACTAACACCCTCCACTACTGCCACCCTCCACTACTGCCACCATCCTCCCCTACCACCACCCTCCACTACCGCCACATTTACTACTGCCCCCCTCCACTACCACCACCCTCCACTACCGCCACCCTCCACTACCACCACCCTCCACTACCGCCACCCTCCACTACCGCCACCCTCCACTACTGCTACCCTCCACATTTGCCACCCTCCACTGCCACCACTATCCTCTACCACCACCCTCCACTACCGCCACTTTCTACTACTGCCACCCTCCACAACCACTACCCTCCGCTACTGCCACTTTCCACTACTGACACCCTCCACTACTGCCACCCTCCACTACCACCACCCTCCACTACTGCCACCCTCCACTACTGCCACCCTCCACTACTGCGACCCTTCACTACTGCCACTCTTCACTACTGCCAACCCCCCACTGCCACCCTCCACTACCACCACCCTCCATTACTGCCACCCTCCACTACTGCCACCCTCCACTATTGCAACCCTCCACTACTACCACCACCCTCCACTACCATCACCCTCCACTACCACCACCCTCTACTACCACCACCCTCTACTACTGCCACCCTCCACTACAGCCACTCTCCACTACTTCCACCATAAATTGCCACCACCCTCTACTACTGCCACCTTCCAATACCTCAACCCTCCACTACCGCCACCCTCCACTATTGACACACTATACTACTGCCACCATCCACTACCGCCACCCTCCACTACTGCCACCCTCCACTACTGCCACCCTCCATGACTGCCACCCTTCACTACTGCCACCCACACTACTGCCACCCTCCACTACCTCCAACCTCCACCACTGCCACCCCTCCAATACTGCAACCCTCCACTACCACCACCCTCCACTACCACCACCCTCCACTACCACCACCCTCCACTACCACCACCCTCCAATACCACCACACTCCAATACCACTGCCCTCCGTAACTGCCATCCTCTACTACTGCCACCCTCCACTACTGGCACCTTCAAATACCACCACCCTCCACTACTGCCACCCTCCAATACCACCACCCTCCAATACCACCACCCTCCACTACTACTACCATCCACTATTGCCACCCTCCACTACCACCACCCTCCACTACCACCACCCTCCACTACCACCACCCTCCACTACCACCACCCTCCACTACCACCACCCTCCAATACCACCACACTCCAATACCACTACCCTCCATTACTGGAATTCTCTACTACTGCCACCCTCCACTACTGCCACCCTCCACTACTAACACCCTCCACTACTGCCACCCTCCACTACTGCCACCCTCCACTACTAACACCCTCCACTACTGCCACCCTCCACTACTGCCACCCTCCACTACTGCCACCTTCCACTGCCACCATCCTCCCCTACCACCACCCTCCACTACCGCCATATTTACTACTGCCACTCTCCACTACCACTAACGTCCACTAATGCCACCCTTCACTACCACTACCCACCACTACTGCCCCCCTCCACTACCACCACCCTCCACTACCGCCACCCTCCACTACCACCACCCTCCAATACCACCACACTCCAATACCACTACCCTCCATTACTGGAATTCTCTACTACTACCACCCTCCACTACTGCCATCCTCCACTACCAGAACCCTCCACTACTGCCACCCTGCAATACTGCCACCCTTCACTGCTGCCACCCTCAACTACCACCACCCTCCACTACTGCCACTATGCACTACTGCCACCCTCCACTACCACCACCCTCCACTACTACCATCCTCCCCTACCCCCACCCTTCACTACCGCCACATTTACTACTGCCACTCTCCACTACAACTAACCTCCACTACTGCCAACCTCCACTACCACTACCCTCCACTACGGCCATCCTGCACTACCACTACCCTCCACTGCTGCCACCCTCCATTACTGCCACCCTCTACTACCACCACCCTCCACTACCACCACCCTCCACTAGTGCCACCCTCCAATACCACCACCCTCCACTACCACCACCCTCCACTACTGCCATCCTCCACTAGTGCCACCCTCCACTAGTGCCACCCTCCAATACCACCACCCTCCACTACCACCACCCTCCACTACTGCCTCCCTCCACAACCACTACCCTCCAATACCACCACCCTCCACTACCACCACCCTCCATTACTGCCACCCTCCACTACCACCACCCTCCACTACTGCCACCCTACACTACCACCACCCTCCACTACCGCCACCCTCCACTACTGACACCCTGCACTGCTGCCACCCTCCACTACTGCCACCCTCCACTACTGCCACTCTCCACTACCAGCACCCTCCACTACTGCCACCCTGCACTACCACCACCCTCCACTACCGCCACCCCCCACTACTTCCACCCTCCACTGCCACCACCTTCCACTACTGCAACCCTCCACTAACACCACCTTCCACTACTGCCACTCTCCACTACTGCCACCCTCAACTGCTGCCACCCTCCACTACTGCCACTCTCCACTGCCACCACCCTCCCCCACCACCACCCTCCACTACTCTCCACTTTCTACTACTGCCACCTTCTACTACTGCTACCCTCCACTACTGCCACCCTCCACTACTGACACCCTCCACTACTGCCACCCTCCACTACCACCACCTTCCACTTCCACCACTTTCTAGTACTACCACCCTCTACTACTACCACCCTCTACTACTACCACCCTCTACTATCGCCACCCTCCAATATCGCAACCTCCCACTACCGCCACCCTCCACTACCTCCATCCTCCACTACTACTACCCTCCTCTACTGCCACCCTCTACTACCATTACCCTCCACTAGTGCCACCCTCCACTACTGCTACTTTCCAATACTGCCACATTCCACATTTTCTACCCATCACTACCACCACCCTCCTGCCACCACTCTCCACCACTGCCACCCTTCACTACCGCCAATCTCCACTTCCGCCACCCTCCACTACCGCCACACTTCATTACTGCCACCCTCTACTACTGCCACCTTCCACTACCACTACCCTCCACTACTGCCATCGTGAACTACTGCCACCCTCCACTACCTCCACCCTCCAATGCCACCACCCTCGTGACACCACTCTCCACTACTGCCACCCTCCACTACCACTACCACCCTCCATTACTGCCACCCTCTACTACTTCCTCCACCCTCTACTACCTCCTCCACTGCCACCACCATCCCCTACCACCACCCTCCACTACCGCCACTTTCTACTACTACCACCATCCACTACTGCTACCCTCCACTGCCACCACCCTCCACTACTGCCACCCTCTACTACTGACGCTCTCCAATACCTCCACCCTCCACTGCCACCCTCCACTACCACTACCCTCCACTACTAACACCCTCCACATCTGCCACCCTCCACTACTGCTACCCTCCACTACCGCCACTTTCTACTACTGCCACCCTCCACTAC
Organism: Procambarus clarkii; assembly: GCF_040958095.1. NCBI lineage: Eukaryota > Metazoa > Arthropoda > Malacostraca > Decapoda > Cambaridae > Procambarus > Procambarus clarkii. The sequence goes on along the minus strand of NC_091214.1, from coordinate 11,162,952 downwards.
TGCTACCCTCCACTACCAACACCCTCCACTACTGCCACCCTCTACTACTGACGCTCTCCAATACCTCCACCCTCCACTGCCACCCTCCACTACCACTACCCTCCTTTACTAACACCCTCCACATCTGCCACCCTCCACTACCACTACCTTCCACTACTGCCACCCTCCACTACTGCCACCCTCCACTACTAACACCCTCCACTACTAACACCCTCCACATCTGCCACCCTCCACTACCACTACCCTCCACTACTACCACCATTCACTACCGCCACTCTCCACTACCGCCACCCTCCACTACTGCCACCCTCTACTACTACCACCCTCTACTACTGCACCCTCCACTACCGCCACCCTCCACTACCACCACCCTCCACTACCGCCACCCTCCGCTACCGCCATCCTCCAATACCGCCACCCTGCACTACCGCCACCCTCCACTACTGCTACCCTCCACTACCGCCACCCTCCACTGCCACCACCATCCTCTACCACCACCCTCCACTACCGCCACTTTCTACTTCTGCCACCCTCCACAACCACTACCCTCCACTACTGCCACTTTCCACTACTGACACCCTCCACTAACAGCACCCTCCACTACTGCCACCCTCCACTATTGACACACTATACTACTATCACTCTCCACTGCCACCACCCTTCCCTACTGCCACATACTAGTACTGCCACCCTCCACTACCACTAACCTCTACTACTGCCACCCTCAACTACCACTAACCTCTACTACTGCCACAATCCACTACTGCCAGCCAACCTCCACTACTGCCACCCTCCTCTACCACCATCCTCCAATTCCACCACCCTCCACTACCGCCACCCTCCATATCCACCACCCTCTCCAACCACCACCGTCCACTACCGCCACTTTCTACTACTGCCACCCTCCACTATCACTACTCTCCACTACTGCCACCTTCCACTGCCACCATCCTCCCCTACCACCACCCTCCACTACCGCCACATTTACTACTGCCACTCTCCACTACCACTAACCTCCACTACTGCCACCCTGCACTACCGCCACCCTCCACTACCGCCACCCTCCACTACTGTCACCCTCCAATACCACCACCCTCCACTACTGCCTCCCTCCACAACCACTACCCTCCACTACCTCCAACCTCTACTACTGCCACCCTCCAATACCGCCACCCTCCACTACTGCCACCCTCCACTACCGCCACCCTCCACTACAGCCACCCTCCACTACTGCCACCCTCCACTACTGCCACCCTCCACTTCGACTACCATCCACTACTGCAACTCTCCAATGCTGGCACCCTTCACTACCACCACCCTCCACTACAGCCACCCTCCACTACTGCCACCCTCCACTACAGCCACCCTCCACTACTACCACCCTCCACTACTGCCACCCTCAACTACTGCCACCCTCAACTACTGCCACCCTCAACTACTGCCACCCTCCACTACTACTACCATCCACTATTGCCACCCTCCACTATCGCCACCCTTCACTATCTCAACCCCCCACCCACTACAGCCACCCCCCACTATCGCCACCCTCCACTACCACCATCCTCCACAACCACCACCCTCCACTACCACCACCCTCCAATACCACCACCCTCCACTACCACCACCCTCCACTAGTGCCACCCTCCAATACCACCACCCTCCACTACTGCCACCCTCCACTACTGCCACCCTCGAATACCAATACCCTCCATTACTGCAATTCTCTACTACTGCCACCCTCCACTACTGCCACCCTCCACTACTGCCACCCTCCACTACTGCCACCCTCCACTACTACCACCACCCTCCACTACTGCCACCCTCCACTACCACTACCCTCCACTACGGCCAACCTGCAATACTGCCACCCTCCACTACTGCCTCCCTCCACAACCACTACCCTCCACTACCTCCACCCTCTACTACAGCCACCCTCCACTACTGCCACCCTTTACTACTGCCACCCTGCACTATTGCTACCCTCCACTACTGCCACCCTCCACTATTACTACCCTCCAATACCTCCACCCTCCACTTCGACTACCATTCACTACTGCCACCCCTCCACTACTACCACCATCCACTACTGCCACCCTCCACTACTGACACACTATACTAATGCCACCCTCTACTACTACTACCATCGACTATTGCCACCCTTCACTATCTCAACCCCCCACCCACTACAGCCACCCCCCACTATCGCCACCCCCCACTACCAACATCCTCCACAACCCTCCACTACCACCACCCTCCACTACCAGCACCCTCCACTACCACCACCCTCCAATACCACCACCCTCCAATACCAATACCCTCCATTTCTGCAATTCTCTACTACTGCCACCCTCCATTTCTGCCATCCTCCACTAACAGAACCCTCCACTACTGCCACCCTGCACTACTGCCACCCTCCACTACTACCACCACCCTCCACTACCGCCACCATCCTCCCCTATCACCACCCTCAACTACCGCCACTTTCTACTTCTGCCACCCTCCACTACCGCCACCCTCCACTACTGCCACCCTCCACTACTGCCACCCTCCACTAACGCCACCCTCCACGACCACTACCCTCAACTACGGCCATCCTGCACTACTGCCACCCTCCACGTACGCCACCCTCCACTAATGCCACCCTCCACTACTGCCACCCTCCACTACTGCCACCCTCCACTACTGCCACCCTCCACTACTGCCACCCTCCACTAACGCCACCCTCCACTACTGCCACCCTCCACTACTGCCACCCTGCACTATTGCTACCCTCCACTACCACCACACTCCACTGCCACCACACTCCACTGCCACCACACTCCACTGCCACCACACTCCACTACCACCACACTCCACTGCCACCACACTCCACTACCACCACACTCCACTACTACCACCCTCCACTACTGCCACCCTCCACTACTGCCACCCTGCACTACTGCCACCCTCCACTATTGCCACCCACCACTACTGCCACCCCCCCACTTCCACCACCCTTCCCTACCACCACCCTCAACTACCACCACTTTCTACTTCTGCCACCCTCCACTACTGCCACCCTCCACTACCGCCACCCTCCACTACCGCCACCCTCCACTATCGCCACCCTCCACTACTGCCACCCTTCATTACTTCAATCCCCCCCCCCCACTACTGCCACCCTCCATCACCGCCACCCTCCACTACTGCCACCCTCCACTACCGCCACCCTCCACTACCGCCACCCTCCACTATCGCCACCCTCCACTATCGCCCCACTACACTACCGCCACCCTCCACTACCGCCACCCTCCACTATCGCCACCCTCCTCTATCGCCACCCTCCACTACTGCCACCTTCCACTACCGCCACCCTCCACTATCGCCACCCTCCACTACCGCCACCCTCCACTACTGCCATCATCTACCTCTATGCCACACTCCACTACCGCCACCCTCCACTACTGCCACACTCCAGTACCGCCACACTCCACTAAAGCCACCCTCCACTACCGCCACCCTCCACTACCGCCACCCTCCACTACCGCCACCCTCCACTACTGCCACCCTCCACTACTGCCACCCTCCACTACCGCCACCCTCCACTACTGCCACACTCCACTACCGCCACCCTCCACTACTGCCACCCTCCAATACTGCCACCACCTTCCACTACTACCACCCTCCACTATCGGCACCCTCCACTACTGCCACCCTCCACTACTGCCACCCTCCACTACCGCCACCCTCCACTACTGCCACACTCCACTACCGCCACCCTCCACTACCGCCACCCTCCAATACATCCACCCTCCAATACATCCACCCTCCACTACTGCCACCCTCCACTAACGGCACCCTCCACCACCGCCAAGCTCCACTACTGCCACCCTCCACTACCGCCACCCTCCACTACTGCCACACTCCACTACTGCCACACTCCACTACTGCCACACTCCACTACCGCCACCCTCCACTACTGCCACCCTCCACTTCCGCCACCCTCCACTACCGCCACCCTCCACTACTGCCACCCTCCACTACTGCCACCCTCCACTACCACCACCCTCCACTACCACCACCCTCCAATACCACCACACTCCAATACCACTACCCTCCATTACTGGAATTCTCTACTACTGCCACCCTCCACTACTGCCACCCTCCACTACTAACACCCTCCACTACTGCCACCCTCCACTACTGCCACCCTCCACTACTAACATCCTCCACTACTGCCACCCTCCACTACTGCCACCCTCCACTACTGCCACCCTCCACTACTGCCACCTTCCACTGACACCATCCTCCCCTACCACCACCCTCCACTACCGCCACATTTACTACTGCCACTCTCCACTACCACTAACGTCCACTAATGCCACCCTCCACTACCACTACCCTCCACTACTGCCCCCCTCCACTACCACCACCCTCCACTACCGCCACCCTCCACTACCGCCACCCTCCACTACCGCCACCCTCCACTACTGCTACCCTCCACATTTGCCACCCTCCACTGCCACCACTATCCTCTACCACTACCCTCCACTACCGCCACTTTCCACTACTGACACCCTCCACTACTGCCACCCTCCACTACCACCACCCTCCACTACTGCCACCCTCCACTACTGCCACCCTCCACTACTGCGACCCTTCACTACTGCCACTCTTCACTACTGCCAACCCCCCACTACTGCCACCCTCCACTACCACCACCCTCCATTACTGCCACCCTCCACTACTGCCACCCTCCACTATTGCAACCCTCCACTACTACCACCACCCTCCACTACCATCACCCTCCACTACCACCACCCTCTACTACCACCACCCTCTACTACTGCCACCCTCCACTACAGCCACTCTCCACTACTTCCACCATAAATTGCCACCACCCTCTACTACTGCCACCTTCCAATACCTCAACCCTCCACTACCGCCACCCTCCACTATTGACACACTATACTACTGCCACCATCCACTACCGCCACCCTCCACTACTGCCACCCTCCACTACTGCCACCCTCCATGACTGCCACCCTTCACTACTGCCACCCACACTACTGCCACCCTCCACTACCTCCAACCTCCACTACTGCCACCCCTCCAATACTGCAACCCTCCACTACCACCACCCTCCACTACCACCACCCTCCACTACCACCACCCTCCAATACCACCACACTCCAATACCACTACCCTCCGTTACTGCCATCCTCTACTACTGCCACCCTCCACTACTGGCACCTTCAAATACCACCACCATCCACTACTGCCACCCTCCAATACCACCACCCTCCAATACCACCACCCTCCACTACTACTACCATCCACTATTTCCACCCTCCACTACCACCACCCTCCACTACCACCACCCTCCACTACCACCACCCTCCACTAGTGCCACCCTCCACTACCACCACCCTCCACTACCACCACCCTCCACTACCACCACCCTCCAATACCACCACACTCCAATACCACTACCCTCCATTACTGGAATTCTCTACTACTGCCACCCTCCACTACTGCCATCCTCCACTACCAGAACCCTCCACTACTGCCACCCTGCAATACTGCCACCCTCCACTGCTGCCACCCTCAACTACCACCACCCTCCACTACTGCCACCATGCACTACTGCCACCCTCCACTACTACCACCACCCTCCACTACCACCACCCTCCACTACCCCCACCCTCCACTACCGCCACCTTCCACTACCACCACATTTACTACTGCCACCCTCCACTACTACCACCACCCTCCACTACCACCACCCTCCACTACTACCATCCTCCCCTACCCCCACCCTTCACTACCGCCACATTTACTACTGCCACTCTCCACTACAACTAACCTCCACTACTGCCAACCTCCACTACCACTACCCTCCACTACGGCCATCCTGCACTACCACTACCCTCCACTGCTGCCACCCTCCATTACTGCCACCCTCTACTACCACCACCCTCCACTACCACCACCCTCCACTAGTGCCACCCTCCAATACCACCACCCTCCACTACCACCACCCTCCACTACTGCCATCCTCCACTAGTGCCACCCTCCACTAGTGCCACCCTCCAATACCACCACCCTCCACTACCACCACCCTCCACTACTGCCTCCCTCCACAACCACTACCCTCCAATACCACCACCCTCCACTACCACCACCCTCCATTACTGCCACCCTCCACTACCACCACCTTCCACTACTGCCACCCTACACTACCACCACTCTCCCCTACCGCCACCCTCCACTACTGACACCCTGCACTGCTGCCACCCTCCACTACTGCCACCCTCCACTACTGCTACTCTCCACTACCAGCACCCTCCACTACTGCCACCCTGCACTACCACCACCCTCCACTACCGCCACCCCCCACTACTTCCACCCTCCACTGCCACCACCTTCCACTACTGCAACCCTCCACTAACACCACCTTCCACTACTGCCACTCTCCACTACTGCCACCCTCAACTGCTGCCACCCTCCACTACTGCCACTCTCCACTGCCACCACCCTCCCCCACCACCACCCTCCACTACTCTCCACTTTCTACTACTGCCACCTTCTACTACTGCTACCCTCCACTACTGCCACCCTCCACTACTGACACCCTCCACTACTGCCACCCTCCACTACCACCACCTTCCACTTCCACCACTTTCTAGTACTACCACCCTCTACTACTACCACCCTCTACTATCGCCACCCTCCAATATCGCAACCTCCCACTACCGCCACCCTCCACTTCCTCCATCCTCCACTACTACTACCCTCCTCTACTGCCACCCTCTACTACCATTACCCTCCACTAGTGCCACCCTCCACTACTACTACTTTCCAATACTGCCACATTCCACATTTTCTACCCATCACTACCACCACCCTCCTGCCACCACTCTCCACCACTGCCACCCTTCACTACCCCCAATCTCCACTTCCGCCACCCTCCACTACCGCCACACTTCATTACTGCCACCCTCTACTACTGCCACCTTCCACTACCACTACCCTCCACTACTGCCAACGTGAACTACTGCCACCCTCCACTACCTCCACCCTCCAATGCCACCACCCTCGTGACACCACTCTCCACTACTGCCACCCTCCACTACCACTACCACCCTCCATTACTGCCACCCTCTACTACTTCCTCCACTGCCACCACCATCCCCTACCACCACCCTCCACTACCGCCACTTTCTACTACTACCACCATCCACTACTGCTACCCTACACTGCCACCACCCTCCACTACTGCCACCCTCTACTACTGACGCTCTCCAATACCTCCACCCTCCACTACCACTACCCTACACTACTAACACCCTCCACATCAGTAGTAGGGATGGCAACGCACAGACGATTTTTTTTGGGGGGGAAAAAATCGTCTGTGTGAGCCATGGTTTTCAGGGTTTTCAGGTCAAAAATCGTCTGTGTGAGCCATGGTTTTCAGATTCCAATATCGTCTGTGTGAGCCAAAGTTTTCAGGTTCCAATATCTCGCGTGTGAGCCAGGGTTTTCAGGTAAATTTTGTGTCACAGATTTTAGAAGTATGGAATTCTTATGAGAAAATAATTTCCGAGACTTAGAAGTTTGTTAAGGCCTTATGGGACAAATTCAAGTAACGTATGTAGCTCTTTAGGGCTTCCAGGAGAACTCTACGGACATATTTTACATGTTTTCAACTTACAAAATCGTCTATGTAAGCCTTAGTTATTCATATAAATTTAGAAAATCACCTGTGTAAGTCATGGTTTTCAAGTCTCGTACATCACACCCCCCTCCCTCCCTCCCCCCCCCTTACCTCGCAATCTGTCGCGTCACCTTTATTTACTTTACGCCCGGCCAGCCAGACATCGCATACAGGGTACCTCTTATCTTATCTTATCCATAATATCTGGACCGTCCCTCCTCTCTCTCTCTCTCCCTCCTCTCTCTCTCTCTCCTCTTCATATTATTCCCTCTTCCTATTTTCTGACATACTAATATTTTATTCCTTTTTCATTAACCAGTCAGTTTTATACAAATCAACCGAAGCATCTCAATGTAACCTTTAATACTGAAACTGTCTCAGAGACTATCTAAGCTGGCCCCAGCTACCTGCCCCAGGCTATCTGCCCGAGGCAATCATCACCTGATTATCTGCCCCAGACATCCACCAGTCATTGGCGGCGTTCGCCACCGTAATAATTTATATATATATACATTAAGCGTTAATAAAACTTATTTATTTATTTATAATTTATTTAGTCATCTAATTCTTAGTTTACACAATTTATAATAAACGATTCATTTAGCCCGAAGTTCTAAGAAGCTCGCTCCTCAATCCGCTTGTATAATATCCATCCTATTCACTCTTCATCTCTGTAAATAAAGAATAACAGTTTCAGATAGCGTTTACACATGTACAATATTTATCAGACACATAAAACCTCGAAACAAATGTACTCACCATTTTCCGTTAGATAATTTGTTATAGCCTCATTCAGCCAGTCGTCTCCAAGCACATTTTCCAACAAATATCGCTCTTATCATAACACAGCGTTTCATAGCAGCTCGGCATATTTTTAAATAAAGCATAAGATAGCCTCATTACGTTCCTATCATTCTGCATATATTCTCCATAAGTAAAACTAGTTTCAAATAGCTTTATTGCAGTTTTTAGATCCTTGTTTGAAAGATGGTAACAGAAAAACATCGCATATAGCCCGCATACGTAAGTATTTAAACTCTGAAGTCTCTCTGTAAACGTGTATACATCACAGTCTTTATAATAATTTAAAAACTCCGAAATATATGGCAAATACACATTTATTCCATATGAATCGAGTATAACTATTTTCCGTTTAGATTTATATACAGCAATCCAGTGACCCATTACTTCCTTAGAGTCTCTTCCTAAGGTATTTATTATAAACATAATCGGTCTGTCCCGTATTTGCTTCATTATTCTATATATATCCGTCGCTAAATAGCATCCAATATATTTAGCTTTACTACCTTTCATATCGTTCAATGCCGTATTAATTTGTTTGCAGTTCATGCTCTTGTATCACACACAACTCGCCTATCGGAATAAATTCTCAATACTCCCGTTGTAATTCCGAATAAAATAATAACTTTATTTGATTTCGCTGGAACAGCAAATTCTAATGTAATTCTCAGGTTGCCCGAAGCCTCTATAGGAAGGGTATCTCTCAATTCCTCAGGCGTTAGTCTAAATGCCAGTAATGTTCTTCCTTTTATAAATGAATTATATGTCAAGGTATTGCAAGCATTAAAGCCTACTGTATTTTGAGTCTCGTAGAATAGTTTCGAACATTTATTCGGGAACTTGCAAGTTATATTAAATAAGTTTGTCCCATCACGTGTAATATATACATTAGATAAATCGCAGTGATCGAAATAAAGTGGATTAAGTGTATACGCTCCTGATATTGCTTCCATATCCATCATCATAATAAATAATTTATCTGGGATAATGCTCCCCCATGGCTGGTCAATACTTAATCTCTGCTGCCCATTACCGAGAATGAACGTCTTGTGGAGTGTCTTATCAAACGTATATGTAACTGGCGTATTTTGTTCAGCCAGAGCTCTATTAATAGCCTCCAATCCAGATGCAAATGGAGTTATCCGATCAATCCACATTCTAGCTAGTTTTATGTTAAACTTATATCCAGATTCAATACTGTTTATAACCCACGGATCACTGTTAAGTTCTAATCTCAAACGAATATCAATTCCATCCAAAAGATATTCGCTCAAAGTTGTAATGTCCAATAGCAGTTTAAAGCAGCAATTTACTCCATCAGTTTTTAACTTTACAAATCTAGATTTAAGGTCTTCTGAGGCATTCTTAAAATAATCTAAATCATATTTTTCAGGGAAAACATCATTATAGAAATACGTCAGTTCTTTAAATCTTTCAGCTTTACATTCAGAAAGCGTCGTCATTAGCTTTACATATGATAAATAAGAAAATAGTGAATTAGTTTCCACCACTTGCTCATTTAAATAAACAGTTACAGCTTTAAACATTGTCTGGGACAAGCCATTAACTATTGATGCATTTTTAATATCCGCTAAAGCCGTAATTCCGTCAGGTCCCGTTAATTCAACCATCAGTTCTAGCGTCAAGCTCGAAAGATCAATAAATTGACCCTTAACTCCCGGGATACGAAATTCAATATAAGAGTCTTTAAATTTATTGTTAATACTTGAATTCACAGGTAAAATATCCTGTGTCTGTCTTGAAAATATCGTACTTTCAACCATTCTATGAGGACTAACTTTAGGAAAGCCATCGCTTATAGCAGCTGTATAATTTTCTAAAGGAACTTGCAATGCTGCACTAGGAGCATTTACACTCATCATGTCTGCGTCTAGCATACAACTAGTACTGTTTTTATGAAAACACGTCTTTATATCTATCCATTTTCTTTATATAGGCAGGTCTTTTCGTTTTTCTTTTCGTTATTCGGCCACCTGCTAACAATTTAGGACCTATACTTTTCAATGTTTCCATACCGCGTTTTCTAATTGAATCTTTCAAAGTACCTTGACCGGCATTTATATCCTGCAAAACATTCTGTCCCATTGTCAATGCAGCTGGCATGATAGTTTTTAATAGGAAAGGAGTTGCTCTACGAGCTAGACCAGTTAAGAAACTTAATATTCCACCTCCTCTTAAATGTCTTCTATCAAAAACAGTAATATCGCCCAGTGCTCCACCTCTCTTCCCTCGAGGAGCGATAAATCGCCCTACCTCGTCAACAGACAGCGGTACAAACCCGACCCTCATGTTTAAACAGGCCAAGAGAGAATGATAAACTCCCTCTACTCATGCCATTATATATCAACGGGTCTAATATGTAATACTGCAATCGTACATCCATCCTTTTCAAAATATACAGGCTCCCCATCTTGATCTGTTAATCTAATACTGATGCCATCAATATTAGCCGTATTTAAAGGTTTATATAATTTCCTGTGTGTTACATTACTTTGAAACGAAACAACATCCAAGATATTTACAATCTGATTACCAAACATGGTGGGCTGCACCTTATCACAATATACACACAAGAAATCTATACGGCCTCCTGGCCTAGGATGATAATAGCAAGTATCTTGTACAAATAACCTGTTATTAGGTGGCTTATTCATAATAAAAATATCATAGGCTTTACCTACTTCAGCTCCAATAACTTTACATATATTTCGACCGAAAGATAAAGAAATTCGAACAACTAATTTTCCACCCTTTGTAATAAATAATTTTAACAACTTCTCACTAAATGCTGCATTAAACTTAATTCGATTAATACTCGAATCATATTTCATATAAACGTCCCCGTGATCTGGGAAATTATAATTAAGTACGGGTCCTATAAAACTCAGTGAACCTTTTGAAAATATAGTAGAAATTTCTCTATTTAAAATAGTCGTTAGCTCTATGCAATTATCACTGGCTAAAATATCCGACTTTAAATTGAAAGATGTATTCACCGTACTCAAATCAGATAAACTTTTATTAGACACTAGAAGTTGAACTGAAATAAAACTTTCCGGGTCATTCCTCCTAACAGCGAAATAAGATGGAGGCAGGAATATATTCTTCAGGCACACTTCATAAGCTTTATTCGGGTCTAAAGGCAGCTGATTATGTAATCTATTTTCAAAAGCATTGGGGGCATTGTTTTTAAATACATCAGTATCAGAGTTACTCGCTGCATATATAACGTAACTATCCATCCTGTAGACTAATAGTAAATGATAAAAATAAACAGAAACTCACCTTAATATGATATCCAGGTAGACTCTCCTTCATCTACAGCCTTGATCTTCCTCTTCAAACTTGGAGGAGAAAACACTTGATTTTTCGCATCTACATTTCTAAATAAATTCTTAGGTGTAGATGTCAAAGAGAAGAACAACTTTGCAATTGGCAGTTTATCTTCTGGGAATAACAATTTCGGAGTGCACATCCTGCCTATAACGTCATCAACAATATTGAGCCCAGTAACTGGCGATGTAATGTTCCCTTCCTCATCCCACTTTACAAGTCCAGTTGTATTAAAATAATTTAACAAGGAGACAGCAAAATCATAATCCTTAAGCTTTAATCTTAAGTCTATCAAGTGTTGTATAACAGGATTTGTTCTCACTGTCGTCGTAGGCTTCTCAACACTTACTGCCGTAGGCTTCTGTTGATCAATAGCTTTTCGTGGTACAAGATAGAATTCTTTCATTATTCCTTATTAAATAGCCTTGAAATGAAATTTATAGCTATGGGAAGTAAAATGCCCAATAAATTACCTCCTCTTTTACTCGTTAATATGTCTTTCTTGAGTGAAATAGCTTTCTTCTTACAGGCTAATGTATGGAGTAGAGCTCTATATTTAGAAAGTCTCTTTAAAATAGGCTTCCCAACTTCAATTTTATTTTTTAAGAAATTATTAAATATTTCTGATAAGCAAAGTATATGTTCCTTTTTAAGAGTCTTAATTAACTTTTTCCTAGAATTATAACCTAATCTAGCTAATAGTTCAATAAATCCACGATACTTGCTAACTAAGGGCTGCTTCTTCATAGTTTCTTCACGTCATCTGAATTCACCCACTGATCAAATGAACTGTCGTAACCGACGTATCTAACTTTATATAAAGTAGTATTACCAACTTTACGTTTACTTATAATTCTCTCAATTTCAAATGTATCTGACAAGTAGGTGGGAGTCAACTCCTCTCTATAAAATCCGCCTTCTATAAGTCTATTATTTAAGTCCTTTAGATAATATAAAGGCACGGGTTGTTTAGTATCAATTTGAGCAATTGTAAATATTTCCTTAGTGTTCTGTTGATGAAAACCTCTTTTGAACTTTGAAATACGATTAGATAAGGCAAGCCGTACTGTATCTCCCACAGACAGATGATTACTGATGTGTGGCTTAGTCTGCTGCTCTCCTTTATACATGAGCTTAAATTGCCTAGTCACATCTCGAGGCGAAGATAAAGCATGTACATCAATAGGTATTTTCCCCTTTAATCCTCTATGTGGTGTTCTATTATACGTTTTAACCATATCAGGTAAAACATTTATATAGGTTAAGGTGTTATAAGCCGTTAAATATTTATATATCTTAGTTTTCAATGTTCTTATAAATCTCTCTGCAATGCTGGCTTTAGTTTCCTGAGAAAATACACTGTACAGATCAATGTTTTTACTGTCTAACAATCGTTTCATATATTTATTATAGAATTCACCGCCCTTATCAGTGTTAAGCTTCCTTACACCTTTTGATGAAGGTAAATCCAGAACAGCTTTCATGGCTTCACTTACACTCTGACCTGATTTAGTGGATAGTGGAACTACATGTGCAAACCTTGAAAATATATCAACACAAACTAATAAATATTTAATATCGTTGTTGTGCTTAGCTAACAATGTCATATCAGCCAAGTCACTGGTAAAGAAAGCCTTAGGTCTAGGTGCTAAGATACGTCTTCGTTTAAATTTACGTTTTTTTAATAGATGTAAGGTATAAGCATTAGACGTTTTTAAATAGGCTTTCACATCTTTTATAGTTATTTCAGGGATTGTTTTCTTTGCAGCCTTATACAATTTTAAAACGCCACCAAACCCACCTATGGACTTGGGGTCATTGTATATCTTATTAAGAGTTTGTGTAATGTTCACCATTGATACACTATTTCATATGGGGGTTCATTTACAATATTTCCCCTAAATATTATGGATTCAGGTGTTTTAACGCCCAAGTCAACAAGTAAATACCCATACTGTCGAGAAATCACTTTCTTATATATATCTAAAAATTTCTTGGCATCTTGTTTTTCCGAATATTTGTCTGCCTAATGTTTCTATCTGGGACAAGTCTCTTGATTTAAGCAGAATAAAATGAGAAGCATTTAAACTTATAGATCTAGAAAATTTCCCACTGAAAAATATATTTTGGGTTATAAAAATAACAGAGATGTTCTCATGCCGTCCCTTAGTAAATATGTCACTTACTATTTTAGAGTTTGTAGATTCAACATACAAGTCATCATAAACAACTAATATATGAGATGTGTCCTCTGGATCACGATCATCTAACGGGTTTACAATTTCAGAGTAAAAAGATATCTTATGTTTAATAAGTGGATTAGTTCTCAACTCTTTATACCCGCTTCCACAGATAATTATTTTTGCAAAGTTCTGCTGATATTTCTCTATCATTTTAGCACATAAATAGCTCTTCCCACCATTTGAAAATCCAGCAATAATAATTCTTGACGGCTCACTAAATATATTCAACTGGGATTCAGTAATAACTTTTTTCTGCCCCTCCACGTTGCTAGGATTCAATAGACTAACTACAAATATATAATGAAAGGAGTATTTAAACGAAATCTACATTCGAGTTTTATTTAAACATAACCAATAAAATCATAGTCATAACATATAAAATACAGTAATAAAATCATAGAATATACAATATCATAGCCAATAAAATCATAGTCATAACATATCCAATACAGTAATAAAATCATAGAATATACATTATTATAGACATTTGAATCATAGTCATTTTCATATCAAATACAGTAATAAAATCATAGAATATACATTATTATAGACATTTGAATCATAGTCATTTTTTCATATTAAATACAGTAATAAAATCATAGAATATACAATATCCAATACAGTAACAAATAAATCATAGTCTTAAAATAGCAATTTGAACATATCAAATACAGTATTAAAATCATAGAATATACATTATCATAGACATTAAATCATAGTCATAACATATCCAATACAGTAACAAATCATATCCAATACAGTAACAAATCATAGAATATACATTATCATAGACATTTGAATATAGTTATAGATAATACATAGACAATACAGTAACAGACTTAGTTGTTGTTAGGGAATAATTGCTGAGCGACTCTATCCCGCTTTTCCCAAAGATTAAAAATGGGGAACAATTGACGTCTTGGTTGGGGATTATCTACAATTACTGGATCCCCTACCTGCGCCTCTTCCTCTACCTGTACCTCTTCCTGTACCTCTTCCTCTACCTGTACCTGTACCTCACGCTCTGGAATGTCTGGGTGACCGTAAGCTAATGACTCTGTGGGACTAATGAGGTACCTCTTGTCATCAAAAGCTGACAGACCGCGCTTAGTTGTTTTACACGTGCATATCTGTCCATTAACATTACGAATAGATCGGGATACAAAATTAAAAGTTGTATTTGTCTCTAATGTGTTCTGAAAAGATGCATGTGTTATTTTCTTTTGTTGGTGATAAGGAATCCCTTTACATTTACATAAATGTTCATTATCAAGGGTTAGGAGAGAGTAAGTTTTAGGCTTGAGTGCAATTAATTCAGTTATGATTTTCTGCTTTACTTCTGACTTGAGGAGTCCTAGTTCACCTTTGCGAGTAGCAGAATACATGGGATGATCTTTGTCAAAATTACTGAAATCCATATAATCTACTAGAGGAGCTTTTGTCATTTCTTGGAAAGCATCTTTACAGGTCAGAGTAAATATAAATGAGTCTGTATCCGTATAAATTAGTCTAGCTCTCTCCCCATAATGGACTTTAACTACATTATACCAGAACTCGTATAAACGCCTCTTGGCTATCTGCAAGATCTGATAACCCATGTAAGAAGGAGTGGTAACTTTAAGGATGTCTTTCATTACTGTACAGAGAACCCTATCTTGACCTAAAGAGACAGCTCGTTTATACAAAGGGTTTCTTGCATGAGTTAAGAATGAATGTTTTGTCGTTACTAGATGGTGAGTATTAGCATATCGAGATATATTTGTCATTGATTTCCCGTACAGACTATTACTTATGAGTTTAAAAGCTTTTCCTTTAACTTTACAGGTGGTATTGGCTCGTTCTCGAATGTTGGTTGAAATAAAATCTTTTAAATAGGGAGCCTGATTAAATTCATAGATTGTTTTTACTCGTTCAACTTCTAGTCCAAGTTTTAATAGCAATTGCAGGAAATCAAGGCTTACTAAGTAGTCGTTTTGGGGCAAGTGGGATGCAATTAACTTAGTATTTTTAGGTGGGAGCTTACGTTTTTCATCATTAAGGGTTTTCTTACTGTACTCTGACAAAAACTCCTCCGTTATATTAGTATGAGACAGTACAAGGGGCAGATCATCAGTATACCTGGCTACCTCGGGAGATACATGTTTTGTATCGCATAAAATCCAATAACCTTTGTCTTGATTACAGGGGATATGTTGTAACCCTTGCCCTAATAAGGTATCCCGCTCAAGGTCAGTTAATTGTCTAATCCCTCCCTGGGGAAGTACCTCAGCCATGCACGCTGCATATAAGCTGTTAAAGTCGAGGTACAAAATGTGAGTATCGTCATCAGAGCTAGGGTTAGATGTAGTGTGCTCGTTAACAGCCTGTGTAAATTGTCTAATGGAAGATGTGAACCCTCCTCTAAGATTCCTTCTCAACAAATCATATATATTCTGATCATACACATAGTCAAGTACAACTTTTGATTTAAATAAGAACGCGTCCCAAGCGTAACAAGGAAGTGATACATAGAAAACAATATCTAGTTCATAAATTTCTTTCAGTGATGTTCGCCAAAGTGTAAATATATCAACTAGCATTCCTACGTCAACTTTTAAATATAACATGAGATAATCCTTGATGTTTGTACAGTTCCCTAAATTAAATACTTTAAGAGCATTGTTATAATCTTCTTCAGACAGTGGAGCATCATGTAAAACATTGTAAAACTTATCTCGCGATGGGAGCTGAGGTTCGTCTAACACGTCCATGGAAGAAATATAATCATAACATAGGCTTTGTTTACCTTTAATTAACAGAGTTTTAGCTTCATCGGATACGCCATTTAGTATGTGTTCAGTGTACTTGGTGGCTTTCTTACTGGCAACGTGCTCGCTTGCTAAGGTTCCTAATGACCCATTAAGGAGAGCTAGGCTATCTAGGAATTTAAGTTTACCTATGATGACTTGCATAAATTTCAATCCTTCCTTGGTTAGAATTTCTACATCGCGGTGAGGATTTTTGGACAGTTCTTTAAGTATAATTCCAAGATCATAGGCAGCATTATGGGAAAATGTGGTCAAGTATCTACGAGCATTTTTACATTGTAAATTGCAACGAGCACAATAAGCCCCTAAGTAATTATTTTCCTGAATAGCATGATTATGATGTCTATGTTTATCTTTCTTATCCTTGAAAGTTTGATGACACAATTGACACGTATTTTGTCTTTGAAACATTCTTTCCTGTTCTCTGGACAAGTTCTTAGGGAAGTTGGGGAGCTGAGCATGAATAGCTTTCCATGAGGCTTCTAGCTTGGTAATAAAATGATTGACCGCGTCTGGGCCTACGTATGAATACGTTTCTACGACATTGAATTCCCTGTCTAAAATCATGTAAGCATAAGCAATTGCTTTATGCTTACATTCCACCATGCCTCTAGGATTTTGACGGTCTAATAGACATTCAAAATCGTAATAGGCGGTGTGAGTTGGGCTATAGGTCCTACCGTAATTTTTAAAACTGATTTTATCACTAGGATTATAGAACGAAAATACTTGGGATACAGTGCATGACTCTTCGTGAGCCTGAATTTCATCTAAGGGAGCATGCAAAAGGCAAATTTTACAGAATTTATGAGTGTTAGGAATCCTTCCAGAATGGTGGTTAATACTCTTTACAAATTTATCAAAGTCCTTGATCAGACAGAGATGCTTGCCTTCTAATAACAACAAAGGAACTTTATCGACATACTTTTCCTGGCTTTTCCTAGCTAAACTAAGATAGTATCTGTTACTTTCATGAGTTACTGTATAAATATAAATAGAAATTTTGTTAAGCTTCTCTATTTTCTTAAGATTATCAAATGATACGGGGAATCTGATTTCATCTGCCCATACTACGAATCTTCTACACCATCGAAGGTTTTTGTAATGATGCCTAACGTTATTCATAGTCCTGCCCAATGCTAAGTTTTTATATGCGGCAATGCACTGTAACAAACACTCATCTCCTTCACTTTCAGGATTAAATACTGATTCTTTACCCCTTAATTTCGCAGGATATGGAACGTAAGATCCAAGGTGCATAGGGTGGCGAATATAAGAAAAATTAATGGCAAAGCCTGACATGGAATGAATTCCTACACTTGAGGATTGGACATTTTTTAGGCATTCGTCAATTTTAGCAGACATTTCGTCAACCCATGAATTTACAAGAACTTCTACCTCTTCCTGTGTAATAGTCTGAGTTTCGCCTCTAATTGAAAATACTTCATCTAATATTTCATATTGATCGTCGGCATGATTAAGTTTTTGCAAAATTAGGCTTACATCAGGGTAAATGTGAAATGAGGGAGGGAATTCTTCCTGTATTTGTCTGAACTGATTGTCTATATATTCTATAAAAAATTCCCTATACCTATTTATATATACGCTGGGGTCAGCGTCTAAATGTCCGGGAATGGAGAACGAATGTCTCGAGAATGCTCCTTCGAAATGGTTAATGACTTCTAACACTTGTGGAACAACGTTATCTAAGTTAAGTACCTCT
This sequence comes from Procambarus clarkii, assembly GCF_040958095.1. Classification (NCBI taxonomy): domain Eukaryota; kingdom Metazoa; phylum Arthropoda; class Malacostraca; order Decapoda; family Cambaridae; genus Procambarus; species Procambarus clarkii. Next base: position 11,144,328 of record NC_091214.1, on the reverse strand, counting down.
GGGGAATCTGGAGCGTTGACTTCTTCATCTGATATGTCGTGAACAGGGGGTTGATTGTCTTCTTCTTCTTCATCTGAGGATGCCTGCTGGTTGCCGTCTGGTGCATCTTCTTCTAGCTCCTGGGACAGCTGGGGTTGACTGCGTACAGGTGTGCTCCACTCAGAGGGTTGGGTTGAATCCAGGGGAGATTCTGTAATATAATATTAGCAATGAATAAACATTAAGAGGAAAACAAATTTGAAAACAATAAGAGGATTTGAAAACCTTAATGGAAAATATTGTGTAAATAAGAGGAATTATTAAAAGGGAAAGCAAAAAGTCTAAATAAAAGGAAAAACTGAATTACAGATAAATAATAATATTACTTACGAGCTGGGATGTTGATTCCACCAAGTATGAGATTCTCTTGATCACGAATAGGAACTCCTGGAATGGAAATATTTTTTTGTATGAGTACTTATTACTTGTTTATACACTTGTTAAAATATACAATTAATAACTTTTAAAATTACGAAAATTATTGTGAAAACGTACGGTTATTTATGATGCGACGGCGCTTGGGTGGAGGTTCAATGACGTTTCTGGCTTCGGTGGGAGGTTCCCGGTTAACGGAGAAACGACAGTATGGGCAGGAAGTAGAACCATGAACTGAAATGAAAATAATATATATAAATTGACTGTCTGTATGTATGTATGTATGTGTGTTTCGGATATATATTTTCTTTGAAAGTTTATTGAATGTGCGAGAAAAAGCGGTACTTACGATTTGCACAATAGAGTTGTCCACAGCTGGTACAGGTTACGTCAAAATGTCCAGGCGGTGTAGGCCCATTGCATCCTATACAGTACAGTCTGCATTCTTGAAGAGCGTTGATGGACATTTCACCTAGGCATGTTAAACATCGTGTTTGACACACATGAACGATTTCGTTGTTGATAGGAGACAGGCACAGAGGACACACTGACATGATGATATGACTAGGCTAGGGGAACCTTGTGAACAGGATGAAGATTGAATGTTGACTGAAAGTGTAGGCCTCTGAGACTTTGGCGATCTGAGGGGGCCCCTGAATGAGCGTAATAACGATAGTGTGCCCCTGAGTGAGCGTTTGGCTGTTTTATTAATAGCGAGAATGATTGGCGAATACTGGGAATAAACTCTTTTATTATAAATTGTGTAAACTAAGAATTAGATGACTAAATAAATTATAAATAAATAAATAAGTTTTATTAACGCTTAATGTATATATATATAAATTATTACGGTGGCGAATGCCGACAATGACTGGTGGATGTCTGGGGCAGATAATCAGGTGATGATTGCCTCGGGCAGATAGCCTGGGGCAGGTAGCTGGGGCCAGCTTAGATAGTCTCTGAGGCAGTTTTCAGTATTAAAGGTTACATTGAGATGCTTCGGTTGATTTGTATAAAACTGACTGGTTAATGAAAAAGGAATAAAATATTAGTATGTCAGAAAATAGCAAGAGAGAGAATAATATGAAGAGGAGAGAGAGAGAGGAGGGACGGTCCAGATATTATGGATAAGATAAGATAAGATAAGAGGTCTGGCTGGCCGGGCGTAAGGTAAATAAAGGTGACGCGAGAGATTGCGAGGTAAGGGGGGAGGGAGGGGGGTGTGATGTACGAAACACTGAAAACCCTGGCTCACAAACACGAATTTCTAAATTTACATGAATAACTATGGCTTACACAGACTGATTTTGTAAGTTGAAAACATGTAAAACATGTCCGTAGAGTTCTCCTGGAAGCCCTAAAGAGCTACATACATTACTTGAATTTGTCCCATAAGGCCTTAACAAACTTCTATGTCTTGGAAATTATTTTTCTCATAAGAACTTTATCAAACTCGTATGACATTATTTTTCTCATAAGAAATCCTTACTTCTAAAATCTGTGACACAAAATTTACCTGAAAACCCTGGCTCACACACGGGATTTTGGAACCTGAAAAACCCTGGCTCACACAGGGGATTTTTCCCCTTTGGACCTGAAAACCATGGCTCACACAGGGGATTTTTTCCCCCCAAAAAAAAATCCCCTGTGCGTTGCCATCCCTACTACTCACATCTGCCACCCTCCACTACTGCTACCCTCCACTACCGCCACTTTCTACTACTGCCACCCTCCACTACTGCTACCCTCCACTACCAACACCCTCCACTACTGCCACCCTCTACTACTGACGCTCTCCAATACCTCCACCCTCCACTGCCACCCTCCACTACCACTACCCTCCTTTACTAACACCCTCCACATCTGCCACCCTCCACTACCACTACCTTCCACTACTGCCACCCTCCACTACTGCCACCCTTCTCTACTAACACCCTCCACTACTAACACCCTCCACATCTGCCACCCTCCACTCCCAATACCCTCCACTACTACCACCATTCACTACCGCCACCCTCCACTACCGCCACCCTCCACTACTGCCACCCTCTACTACTGCCACCCTCTACTACTGCACCCTCCACTACCGCCACCCTCCACTACCACCACCCTCCACTACCGCCACCCTCCGCTACCGCCATCCTCCAATACCGCCACCCTGCACTACCGCCACCCTCCACTACTGCTACCCTCCACTACCGCCACTTTCTACTTCTGCCACTCTCCACAACCACTACCCTCCACTACTGCCACTTTCCACTACTGACACCCTCCACTAACAGCACCCTCCACTACTGCCACCCTCCACTATTGACACACTATACTACTATCACTCTCCACTGCCACCACCCTTCCCTACTGCCACATACTAGTACGGCCACCCTCCACTACCACTAACCTCTACTACTGCCACCCTCAACTACCACTAACCTCTACTACTGCCACAATCCACTACTGCCAGCCAACCTCCACTACTGCCACCCTCCACTACCGCCATCCTCCAATTCCACCACCCTCCACTACCGCCACCCTCCATATCCACCACCCTCTCCAACCACCACCGTCCACTACCGCCACTTTCTACTACTGCCACCCTCCACTATCACTACTCTCCACTACTGCCACCTTCCACTGCCACCATCCTCCCCTACCACCACCCTCCACTACCGCCACATTTACTACTGCCACTCTCCACTACCACTAACCTCCACTACTGCCACCCTGCACTACCGCCACCCTCCACTACCGCCACCCTCCACTACTGTCACCCTCCAATACCACCACCCTCCACTACTGCCTCCCTCTACAACCACTACCCTCCACTACCTCCAACCTCTACTACTGCCACCCTCCAATACCGCCACCCTCCACTACTGCCACCCTCCACTACCGCCACCCTCCACTACAGCCACCCTCCACTACTGCCACTCTCCACTACTGCCACCCTCCACTTCGACTACCATCCACTACTGCAACTCTCCAATGCTGGCACCCTCCACTACCACCACCCTCCACTACAGCCACCCTCCACTACTGCCACCCTCCACTACAGCCACCCTCCACTACTACCACCCTCCACTACTGCCACCCTCAACTACTGCCACCCTCAACTACTGCCACCCTCAACTACTGCCACCCTCCACTACTACTACCATCCACTATTGCCACCCTCCACTATCGCCACCCTTCACTATCTCAACCCCCCACCCACTACAGCCACCCCCCACTATCGCCATCCTCCACTACCACCATCCTCCACAACCACCACCCTCCACTACCACCACCCTCCAATACCACCACCCTCCACTACCACCACCCTCCACTAGTGCCACCCTCCAATACCACCACCCTCCACTACTGCCACCCTCCACTACTGCCACCCTCGAATACCAATACCCTCCATTACTGCAATTCTCTACTACTGCCACCCTCCACTACTGCCACCCTCCACTACTACCACCACCCTCCACTACTGCCACCCCATACTACCACTACCCTCCACTACGGCCAACCTGCAATACTGCCACCCTCCACTACTGCCTCCCTCCACAACCACTACCCTCCACTACCTCCACCGTCTACTACAGCCACCCTCCACTACTGCCACCCTTTACTACTGCCACCCTGCACTATTGCTACCCTCCACTACTGCCACCCTCCACTATTACCACCCTCCAATACCTCCACCCTCCACTTCGACTACCATCCACTACTGCCACCCCTCCACTACTACCACCATCCACTACTGCCACCCTCCACTACTGACACACTATACTAATGCCACCCTCTACTACTACTACCATCGACTATTGCCACCCTTCACTATCTCAACCCCCCACCCACTACAGCCACCCCCCCACTATCGCCACTCCCCACTACCAACATCCTCCACAACCCTCCACTACCACCACCCTCCACTAACAGCACCCTCCACTACTGCCACCCTCCACTATTGACACACTATACTACTATCACTCTCCACTGCCACCACCCTTCCCTACTGCCACATACTAGTACTGCCACCCTCCACTACCACTAACCTCTACTACTGCCATCCTCAACTACCACTAACCTCTACTACTGCCACAATCCACTACTGCCAGCCAACCTCCACTACTGCCACCCTCCACTACCGCCATCCTCCAATTCCACCGCCCTCCACTACCGCCACCCTCCATATCCACCACCCTCTCCAACCACCACCGTCCACTACCGCTACTTTCTACTACTGCCACCCTCCACTATCACTACTCTCCACTACTGCCACCTTCCACTGCCACCATCCTCCCCTACCACCACCCTCCACTACCGCCACATTTACTACTGCCACTCTCCACTACCACTAACCTCCACTACTGCCACCCTGCACTACCGCCACCTTCCACTACCGCCACCCTCCACTACTGTCACCCTCCAATACCACCACCCTCCACTACTGCCTCCCTCCACAACCACTACCCTCCACTACCTCCAACCTCTACTACTGCCACCCTCCAATACCGCCACCCTCCACTACTGCCACCCTCCACTACCGCCACCCTCCACTACAGCCACCCTCCACTACTGCCACCCTCCACTACTGCCACCCTCCACTACTGCCACCCTCCACTTCGACTACCATCCACTACTGCAACTCTCCAATGCTGGCACCCTCCACTACCACCACCCTCCACTACAGCCACCCTCCACTACTGCCACCCTCCACTACAGCCACCCTCCACTACTACCACCCTCCACTACTGCCACCCTCAACTACTGCCACCCTCAACTACTGCCACCCTCCACTACTACTACCATCCACTATTGCCACCCTCCACTATCGCCACCCTTCACTATCTCAACCCCCCACCCACTACAGCCACCCCCCACTATCGCCACCCTCCACTACCACCATCCTCCACAACCACCACCCTCCACTACCACCACCCTCCAATACGACCACCCTCCACTACCACCACCCTCCACTAGTGCCACCCTCCAATACCACCACCCTCCACTACTGCCACCCTCCACTACTGCCACCCTCGAATACCAATACCCTCCATTACTGCAATTCTCTACTACTGCCACCCTCCACTACTGCCACCCTCCACTACTACCACCACCCTCCATCACCGCCACCCTCCACTACTGCCACCCTCCACTACCGCCACCCTCCACTACCGCCACCCTCCACTATCGCCACCCTCCACTACCGCCACCCTCCACTATCGCCACCCTCCACTATCGCCACCCTCCACTACTGCCACCTTCCACTACCGCCACCCTCCACTATCGCCACCCTCCACTACCGCCACCCTCCACTACTGCCATCATCTAATACTGCCACACTCCACTACCGCCACCCTCCACTACTGCCACACTCCACTACCGCCACCCTCCACTACCGCCACCCTCCACTATCGCCACCCTCCACTACCGCCACCCTCCACTACTGCCACCCTCCACTACTGCCACCCTCCACTACTGCCACCCTCCACTACCGCCACCCTCCACTACCGCCACCCTCCACTACCGCCACCCTCCAATACATCCACCCTCCAATACATCCACCCTCCACTACTGGCACCCTCCACTAACGGCACCCTCCACCACCGCCAAGCTCCACTACTGCCACCTTCCACTACCGCCACCCTCCACTACTGCCACACTCCACTACTGCCACACTCCACTACCGCCACCCTCCACTACTGCCACCCTCCACTTCTGCCACCCTCCACTACCGCCACCCTCCACTACCGCCACCCTCCACTACTGCCACCCTCTACTACTGCCACCCTCCACTACCACCACCCTCCACTACTGCCACACTCCACTATTGCCACCCTCCACTACTGCCACCCTCCACTTCTGCCACCCTCCACTACCGCCACCCTCCACTACTGCCACCCTACACTACCACCACCCTCCACTACTGCCACACTCCACTACCGCCACCCTCCACTACTGCCACCCTCCACTACTGCCACCCTCCACTATCGCCACCCTCCACTACCGCCACCCTCCACTACCGCCACCCTCCAATACATCCACCCTCCAATACATCCACCCTCCACTACCGCCACCCTCCGCTACTGCCACCCTGCACTACCGCCACCCTCCACTACTGCCATCCACTACTGCCACCCTCCACTACCAGCACCCTCCACTACCCAGCAAACAATTTTAGGTTGCCACAACATATCTGGAAAGTATTTGAAAGGATTGGAAACGTTTGTTTTATCGTATCAGATACGATATTGTGTGTGGACTAAAATAGGTTTCCAAAACTTATAACCAAGACATATGTATCTAACACTAATTTTAGATGTTGTGGCAACTTTACACTCCTAACATGAGTCATTCATAATCCATTCATACACCAATATGAATCTCTTGTGTAAAGGTTTGAGCCTTATCTGAACCCTTTTCACATCTTTGTGTTTAAAGTTAAATTTCTTGAAATTAAATTATATTATTTATATTATATTATATTATTTTTATTATATTTTATTTTATAATGTATTATTATTTTTCTTATATTTTTTTATATTATATTATTGTTTTCAATTTAAATATTAAAACCAATTTAAGGGTAAAAAAATCAAATAATTTATATTTCATTTATTACTTACTAACAAATCAGCAAAAATACAAAAACATATGACCTATATAATTATATATATAATATATATATAAATAATATATATATATATATATAAATAATTTATATATATATATATATATATATATATATATATATATATATATATATATATATATATATATATTAGTGTAACATATAAGGGTGTAGTGTAATAGTATATATATTATATATTTATATATATATATATATATATATATATATATATATATATATATAAATAATATATTTATATATAAATAATATATTTATATATAAATAATATATTTATATATAAATAATATATTTATATATAAATAATATATTTATATATAAATAATATATTTATATATAAATAATATATTTATATATAAATAATATATTTATATATAAATAATATATTTATATATAAATAATATATTTATATATAAATAATATATTTATATATAAATAATATATTTATAAATAATATATATAAAGAATATATATATAAATAATATATATATGTAAATAATATATATAAATAATATATATATATAAATAATATATATATATATAAATAATATATATATGATAACCATCTTTGTAACCTATATGTAACTCCCTCTTTGTAACAAAGTTCAAATAAAGCAAATATATATGTGTACATACAAAAGAATGGGGGTGGTAGAAGATAATATTAGTGTTTAGTGAGTGACCACAAGGTCTCCTCTGAATACTTTTTATTTTCTTCTCCGAGGCTATGGGTCCCCACATTGGCAACAGAGGTCTTCCTCACAAACTTTTTATATAATATATATATATATAAATAATATATATAAAGTTAAAACTAGCTAGTTATACGTAGATATATGATAACTAACCAACCCTACCAAACCTAACCTATCTAACCTATATATATATATATATATATATATATATATATATATATATATATATATATATATATATTATAATATATATACACACATATATATATAGGTTATATATAGGAATCTATATGTGTCTATATATAGACACATAGATTCTTCTATATAGACATAAGAGAAGATTCAGCGGTACGCCATTCACCAGGCTCGCCACCATTTTCAGTATTCGTCATATCCAAGTCTGCTGTGTGATGCACATGTCTTCTTGCTTCACCACCCTGTAATGAAATATTGTTTGTTAATAATTGTTTTCAATAATACATTATTTTATTATATAATATTTAATTTATTAATTAAAAACCGTTTCCATATTATAGAAAAAAAACTAAAACAAGAATCTATATAAAACTATAGAATAGAATAGAATAATAGAATAGAATCTATATAGAATCTATATATCATATATATATTTATATAAATAAATATATATATATAAATATATATTTATATATATATATTATTATATCCTGCATTATTCCAGCCCATTATTAGAGATAGTAGCCACCTCTTATTTTGGTTTTCTTTCATTATTAGTGCTCAGAAAATTAAATATATCTACATATTTAGTCAAAATCAGTTACATTATTTTATCTTATTCATAGCATAAATGTTCTCAAAGATTACTAAAAAGAAATTGAATTAGACTACAGCAAATTGGCAAACTTTACCTTGTATCTGTTTCCACCGAGTTTGTTTGGGGCGTTCTTCAACATATCAGCAATACTTGTCTCAACATCTCTTTCAGTTGCATTAGTGTGGGTGTTGATACAGGCTTCTGGAAATTTATAAGAATTAATTAATATATATAATTATAATTCACTTTGCCATTCCCCATTCCACAGTCCTCTCGTCCTTCCCACTTCCCCGTCCCCACATCCTCCCCACTATTCCCACTTCCCTGTCCCATCGTCCTCCTTACCATTTTCCCCTCCCCTGTCCCTTCTTCCTCCCCCACCATCTCCCATTCACCTGTCCCTTTGTCCTCCCCAGCATTCCCCTGTCCCCACCATCCCCAACTCCCCAGTCCCCTCGTCCTTCCCACCATTACCCTCTCCTCTGTCCCCTCGTCTTCCCCACCATCCCCCCCTCTCGTCCTCCCCACCATTCCAAACTACCTCATCCGATGCATTCTATAATGGTCTGATGCTTCCATCAGAAAATTGGGAACATCAAATGATCTGATATTCCAATCACTGAAAAATAAGAACAGCTAAAAAATGAAATGAAAAAAATAAAAAAATAAACTATACTCATGAAATGAACAGTATGGTAAACAACACAGCTCAATTTCAATGCAATGTCACACAAAATTATTAAATCGAAACAAAAATAAATTGAAATCTATGAAAATTCAAATTATCAATGCAATCGGAAATATTGAAATAATATCGCAACATAATATAGTGTGGGTTGCTCTTACGTGCAACAGACGGTGCTGTTTTTCAAAAAACCAGCGTTGAATGTAATGAAACGCCATTTTCTGGGTGAGTCCCGGAGGCTCCCCGGAGCTATCCCAGGCTGATATGCTAATGTCAGACTTTGGCATCAGTCATGTGTATGGAGTTCTTAGGCCTACCGGGGACCACGGCCAGAACCGGGCCCCCTCAGAGAGGCAAGGGGAGCAATGGCCTATAGAAGCCCCCGTGTAGTTGGAAGCATTCTATGTCTGCCATCGACCGGAACAGGCACCCAGAAAGGTAAGCGCCCCAAAACAAACCCCTATTCTGGTTAAAATTGCTACCTAATACCGAACTAGTGGATAGAACTCCCCAACCGAAAACAAGCAAATTAGTGTGACGTCACACACTGCCGCGCCGCTGTCTGCGCAGCTCCCCCCTCCCCGGGAGGGGGAAGGGGGAGCCCCAGACCCCCCGCGCCGGCTACCCACACCTCAGTTCTTGAGGCTGGATGTCAAAAACGCGAAAAAACGCCGACCGGAGGGAGGGAGGGATGCCGGGGAGCCTCCGGGACTCACCCAGAAAATGGCGTTTCATTACATTCAACGCTGGTTTTCTGGGGGGAGCCCCGTCGGCTCCCCGGAGCTAACTACCCACAGACAGAAAAAGAGGGACTTACCCGGGAGGCGGTCGTCGCTCACCCCTCAACTCGAAGCCGAGACAACTGGCTGCAACCGCCGACCCAAAGCAACACAGGCCCGACGAGGGCCAGGGACCCTCACCAGGGACAAGGTAACGAGCAGCCAGGACCCTGTTCGACCGCCAAAATCCCCGCGCCCGAATATCAGACCAAGACATATTCCCAAAGACGGCAGCAAGAGCCGCGAACTTACGAACGTCATGGGCACGGGGATAGACCGCAGGCTGGCTAGACCTAATAACCCTGCGGACGACCTGAGAGACCCGAACCCGCGAACAGGGAAGAAGGGAAACCGGATCAACCCACAGCGCGTCCCCGGACACAGAAGCTGTGGCGCGCAAATAACGGCGAAGCGCCGCAACCGGACACAAAACATGATGCACCCCCGGCCTGACCAACCAAGCATCGACCACCCATGGACCCCTCCGGAACGCAGCAGTCTCATTCTTCGCCAGAAAAGAAGGAGACGGCTGCAAACGAACAAAACTATCACCACGACCAAAAGAGCAGAAACCCCTGCGCCGGAGGAGAGCATGAAGCTCCCCCACCCGACCCCCAGAGGCCAAAGCCAACAAGAAAAGTGCCTTGGAAAAACAATCCTGGACCGAAGGGGCCACAACGAAACGAGGAGATGAAAGGAAAGCGAGCACTCTGTCCAAAGACCAGGACGGCTCAGGCGACGCATGAGCAGGCCGGAGGTGAAACAATGCACGAGACAGCTTGCGAAACGGCGCAGACGTAACATTGATACCGAAAGCAAGCTGAAGCGGCTCCGCCAGCGCCGCACGATACGAAGCGACAGTGTTAGGCATAAGATGACGGTCCTGAAACAACCACAAGAGGAAGGACAAGACCACCCGAACAGACAAGGAGCTAACACGACGAAGACGCAAAAAGAAACGGAAGGACCGCCAGGAAACTTCATACTGCCGCCGAGAAGAAGCCCTCAGGTGGGACACCAACAAGGAGGCCACCTGATCACCATAGAGATGATGATAGACTCGAGTCAAAAAAACCATACGCGAAGACTCGAGGAGAAGATCGAACCAGCTACGTGACGTACCGGCCCGATCTGCTGAAAGAGGCGGAGCCGCGGGAAAACCCTCGGGTTCGGACACCGAGCAACCAGCGCCTGAAACCAAGGCTGGGCCGGCCACCAAGGGGCCAGAAGGACAACTCTCCCCCGGTAAGTCTCTAAGCGAGTCAGGACCTGGAGCAACAGCCGAACTGGGGGAAAGAGGTACAGGAACCCCCACCTCGACCAGTCGAGCCGAAAGGCATCGACCCCGATGGCCTCGCAATCGGGGAAGGGCGCCGCATAAACGGGAAGACGCCGCGACCACGCCGACGCGAAGAGGTCCACCTCGGGGCGCCCGAACGTCTGGCAAAGCCAACGGAAGGACTCGTCGTCGACCGTCCACTCCGTGGAGAGGGGAACGAAGCGAGACAGGGCGTCGGCCAAGACGTTGGACACGCCCCGTACGTGAACCGCCAGGAGAGCCAAACCCCGAGAACTCAGCAGACGAGTCACCCGAAGCGACCAACCCCAAAGAGACAAGGACCGCATCAAACCCCCGCAGTTCAGGCAATGAACCACCGGAGAGCAGTCCGAATGGAGCCGAATCGTCGATTCGCGGGCCACCCGAATCCTCCCCAGAGCAAACCACACTGCCGCGAACTCCCGCACCGTACTGTGAGCTCGACGGAAGGACGGATCCCAACGCCCCTGGCCGGCCTGGTGAGCACTGGTCACAAAACCCCAGCCGAGAGACGACTCATCCGTGTACACATCGAGCGAGGGCTCGGGTAGGCGCCAAGGCACTGAACCCCGAAAAACCCGAAGAGGAAGCCGGTGACGCAGCAACCGACGCAAGTCCTCCGGGGGTCGAACTCTGCGATCGCGAGAGAGGCGGAAGGGGGAACCCCGAAGGAACCAGAACAGCCGTCGAAGCCAAACCCGACCCGGCGGGTAGACCACCATCGCAAAGTTCAGGCTCCCGCACAGCCCCTCGAGCAACCGCCGGGTGACCCGAGGGCCCTCCAGAAACAGACGAAGGCGGGACCGCAGCCGCAGGAGAGACTCCGGAGGGAGAGACAAGGAGGCGGTCCGAGAGTCCCACACGAGACCCAGCCAAGTCCGAACCTGAGAGGGAACCAGATGGGACTTCCTCCAGTTCACCAAGAACCCGAACCCGGCGAGCTGGGAAAGAACCAAATCCCTGGCTAGCAAGCAAGCTGACTGGCTGGGAGCCCAAACCAGCCAGTCGTCGAGGTAGGCCAACACCCGAACACCTAGGAGACGCAAACGAGCCACCACAACCCGTGTAAGGCGTGTGAACACGCGAGGTGCCAGGTTCAACCCGAACGGGAGACAACGAAAGCGGTAACTCAGACGCCCCACTACAAAACCGAGCCAGTCCCTGAACCGCGGATGAATCGGGACATGCCAATAAGCGTCCCGGAGGTCCAGGGACACCATCCAAGCACCCGGCTCCAAGAGGAGCCGAACCTGAGACAGCGTAGTCATCCGAAAGGAGGGGCAATGAACCCAGGGGTTCAGACGGGACAAGTCCAGAATGAACCGCAGGTCCGCGCAGTCCCGTTTCGGAACCGGAAACAGACGGGAAACCCATCTGAGGGACGACGTCGTTTCGACGACGCCCAAGCGTACCCACTCCAAGACGACTCGACAGAGCGCAGGGGAAGAAGCCTGCCCCGCCAGCCCCGACCCCCTAAAGGGGGGAGGGGCCACCCAACGCCACCGCAGGCCGCGAGACACGACCCGAAAGGCCCACGAATCGTGGGACCAGGCGCGGGCGAACAGCGCAAGCCGCCCCCCCATCGCCCCGTCAAAGGGGCAAACCGCGAAAGGGCCGGCGACCCTTACGAGACCCAGAACCCCGCACAGCGCGAACACCGCGCCGACCAGACGAGGGAGGGTCCGCAGGAGGAGCCAACCCCAAACCTGACACCAGAGGCCTACCACGACGAGAGGAACCCCGAGCCCTGGCACGACCTTTCCGGGAAGACCCACCCCGGGACCCCCGGAAAACCAACAAGTCCGACATCGGACGACAAGCCGCCGACGCAGCCTGAATAAACTGCGCCACGGCCGACTCCCCAAACAGGAGAGGACAAAAAGGTGAAGAACGCCTAAGAGCCAGAGCCCAAGCAGATTCCACGGAGGAACCCAGCACCGCCTGCCGACACGCGAGACGGGAAGCATAGAACAGGGAAACCGCATCCCGCAAAATCGGCGTGAACAGCTTCAACAAGGCAGCCGACGAACGCGCAGCCGAGGACAAGGTGCCGGACCCCGGGACGGACCCAAGCGTCCCCACATCCTCCACGAGCCAATCCGAAGACAGCTCCAGGAGGGAAAAGAACCGCAAGGCCGAACACAAAAGGCCCCGAGCGCGCAAGTCCTCTGCCACGAGCGCCGCCGAAAGGGAGGGAACCTGCACATGGAGCTGAATAACGCCCACATCGCGGGGAAGGGCAGGGGCAAACAAGCACTCATTCAGGTACTCAAGTTCACCCCCCAGGAAAACCTGAAGCACCGTGGAAGCTTCCCGCCACTCCAGCGTGCGGGAACGACAGAAGGAATGCCAGGAATCCAGACCAAACAAGGGGCAGTCTGCTAGCCAGGATGACTCCGGAACCTCGTAACGGAGCCAGAAAGGGAACGAAGTCCCAAACCTGAACGTGGACGGATCCATTTCCGAGGCATAATCCGGGTCACGCAGGAGGTAAGCTGCAAAGGCCGCTCGCACCACACCAGGTTGGATGCGATAAGCCGAAAACCTCCGGAAGGACGGAACCGACGTACCCGGGGGAACACGGAACCGTACCCGGGGAGGGGCCGACACCAAATCCAACTCGTACGCAGAGGGGGGGAAGAAAACCCCACTCCTTGTAACAACAAGCCCCGCTCAGTGGGAAGAAAAACCCAGGCGGGGTCCAGCGGGGCCCAAGGCCCCCAAGTCAGCCCCTCCCCAGCCTCGAGGTCCGTCACCACAGGACCCGAGGCCGAGTCCTCTCCCCAAGCCCCGGCCCCACAAGACAAGGACGGAGCAGCCGGAAAAGCTGGAGGAAGGGGGGCCCACTGGTCAGACCCTGAAGCTTCGGCCGGGAGACAAGACTCGAATGCCTCTGCCGCCCCCCCGGAAGGGGCAACCCCCGAAGCTGCCCGAGTCTCGAGATCAAGTAACCCCTGCTCCGACCCCGAAACCCTCAGACGCTTCGGGGCCGGAAGCAGGGGCAGGGGACCAGAACGAACAGAAGGGGAAGGACGAGGAGGTGCGGACTGAACCAGGATCGAAGCGACCCCCACCCCCAAGTCCGGGTCTCGAAAAGTAAAGCGGGGCAGCCCCGGGGCATCCGGGGAAGCAACCAACCGAGCGCGTTGCAACAGACGAAACCTAGACTGCAACGCACGCGCCGCCTGTACCCGAATAGAATCATCAGAGGATTGGGTAAATTGAGTCACAAGCAAGCAGCAACACTCACAGGACTCAGGGTCGAAAGTATCACCGACCCAACAGGCAGCGTGGCAGAGGCAAAAACAATGAGGGTCACCCTGAGACAAGGGGACCGAGCAACCCTCAAACTCGCACACAGCGAGTGGGGACTCCGGGGTCACATCCATCGGACCCACGCGCCCCCTAGGGGATTCCCAGGGTCCTGAGCGTTTACTTTAAGAGGACTCGCGCTCAGGTAGTCCCAGGCAGGGTGCTGCAAACCGGCGCCCAAAACTACCAAGCAAACTTCTAAAGCTGAACCCCAGGGACGTGTACACTCACGGGGACCTAGCAGGGGGCGCCACCGAGGAGAACAGTGGAAGGGCAAAAACAAACTGAATAAAATGACAGAACCCCCCACCAGGCAAAAACAAAAAGAAAAACAAAACCCCGCAAGAGGACAGCGAACCCCAAGGAACAGAGCCGGCCGCGATGTCGGGAAGTACAAGCTGAGCAGCACCCTGCGCCCCTACCAGTGCAAACTGCCTCTTACCTGCCGGTAACAAGGGAGAACAGAACACCCAAGAGCCCAACAGGCGGCCGAAAAACCGAAAGGTAAAACGGACCAGCAGAGGCAGACCCCGAGGAGCCTGTGGAAGGTGGCCCCAAGCCCCAAGGGCAGTACTTACAGGGCACCTAGGGAAGGCAGCCCTAGGCGCATGCAGCCCGAGTACTGAAGATAACTCCTGGCTCTCGCACCCACAAAACTAACACCACACTCAAAGCACAGTGCAGTAGCGACACCGGAGCCAGAGCACACGACCATCGCCTATAGCATCAGCCTCAAGAACTGAGGTGTGGGTAGCCGGCGCGGGGGGTCTGGGGCTCCCCCTTCCCCCTCCCGGGGAGGGGGGAGCTGCGCAGACAGCGGCGCGGCAGTGTGTGACGTCACACTAATTTGCTTGTTTTCGGTTGGGGAGTTCTATCCACTAGTTCGGTATTAGGTAGCAATTTTAACCAGAATAGGGGTTTGTTTTGGGGCGCTTACCTTTCTGGGTGCCTGTTCCGGTCGATGGCAGACATAGAATGCTTCCAACTACACGGGGGCTTCTATAGGCCATTGCTCCCCTTGCCTCTCTGAGGGGGCCCGGTTCTGGCCGTGGTCCCCGGTAGGCCTAAGAACTCCATACACATGACTGATGCCAAAGTCTGACATTAGCATATCAGCCTGGGATAGCTCCCGGGAGCCGACGGGGCTCCCCCCAGAAAAGGCATGGTTTTACCTGTCACAAGTGTGGCATCTATACTTATACTCACGAAATGAACGGTATGGTAAACAACATAGCTCAATTGCAATGCAATGTCACAATAACATTTAATAACAATAACATTTAAATATACTTTAAGATATAATCTAGAAGAAAATAAGAACATTGAAACGGTTCATGAACTCGATTTCAATAAAGGACACTATGGGGAACTTTGAAAAACAGTTAATGAGTATAATTAGACAGACTTGTTGCTAGGCAGAGGAGTAAATAATGAGATATATGGCAAATTTTGCAAAATATACGGCACACAAACATTCAAACCCAAACAAAGCAAAATGCTAGGTAAGAACAAAGCAGTTGGCCCGTAGGGGAAAGGAGATACCCACAAGACTGGAATACAAGTCATTAACAAGCACACAAGTACTACACCACACAACAACCGCACTACTACCAGAACTGGACGAATCACTACCAAAACAACACATTGCACATCACTACCAAAACAACACAACACAAGCATTGGCAAAGAATTATAGACCAGTTGCACTAACATCCCACATAATAAAATTATTTGAGAGTGATCAGGAGTCAGGTTACTAGTTTTATAGAGACCAATGACCTCCACAATCCAGGCCAACATGGATTTAGAGCAGGAAGGTATTGAAATACCTCTTACAGCTATCTCTCATGTCCTCTACTTGTACAGTACAGCTACTTGACCATTACGACAAAATCACTGAGATATGAGATAATGATGACACTAACCTCATCTACTCAGACTCCAACCCACTCATATTAAATAATGATGTAAACAATAAATTAAAAAAAAATCCACTTATTAATGTCAACCAACAAACTCACACTAAACATAGAAAGGACCTACAACATCTTACTTGGGAGCAAATCAACAAATGCAATTCATCTACAGTTACACAATGTTAACATCAGAAATAAAAAAGATGGTAAGTTCCTTGGTCTATACTTAGATCTGCCCGAAACGCTATGAGTGCTAGTTGCTTTACAAGAATGTATAACTTCAAGTCACTGTACTCTCCCCCAATGTACCTTCTTGTATATAAAGAAAAAATAAATAAATAAACACATAATAAATCAATACTTACTAAATTTTGTCTATTATGTAGCAAAGAAGCAGGTCTACGGAAGGCTTTTCTGTTGAGTTCGAAGCCCAGATTACTCGTGGTCTCTGAAATAAGATTATAAGTATAAAATTTATAAAACCAAATAATAAATCCGGTATTGCTCAATTTCAGATGCAGACGTACTGAATGATATATCAGACTGTCAGCATGGTATTCGATCTGGAAGGTCCAGTGTAACGAATTTACTCAGTTTCTATGATCGAGCCACAGAGATCTATAAAGAATTCTGATCAAGAAAGAGATCTAGGGGTGGTTTTAGATAGAAAACTATAACCTGAGGATCATATTAAGAACATTCTGCGAGGGGCCTATGCTACACTTTTTAACTTTAGAATTGCTTTTAAATACATAGGTCAAAAAGTTTTAAAAGTTTTAAAAGTTTTTTAAACCTCTCATGTATCATGAGTGTGTTAAAGCTTCAGATGATGAATATTACCTAGTTCCTTCATCTGGGAAGAATGAACACATATTGGTGCATTCGGATGATAAAAACTAACTACTGTAGTTCAATTGGTCAACAGACTGTATATCATATGCAGACTGTATGTGGATCTGCGGGCCACTCCAAACAACAGCCTGGTGGACCAAGCTCCACCAGGCCTAAAGCACAAAGTGGTCCACTGGCACCGGCAACTTCAACCATAAATGTTCTCAAAGCTTACTAAAAATGATTGAATTAGACTAGACTACAGCAATCTTAACCTTGTATCTGTTTCCACCAATCTTGTTCAGTACATGCTTCAACATATCAGCAATACTTGATATGTAAATATATCTCACTGTGTCATTACAATATGCACCTCCCAACTAGGACAGCATTTGTACCTGTTACAATAATGCATAAACTTTAAGGCAATAGAGTATAATGTATGTCTTTCAATCTCAACATTACATTTTATAACTTTCTAATGTAATAAATAAATATCATTAAACTATTTTCTGTTTAACTGTTAGAAAAAATCAATTAGATATATGTACCAACGTATGTATGTATAGTGAAACAATTTGGTTTGTCTTCCGAATGCACCATATCGGTAAATTTTTTAATAATCTTTTAAAAATAGTAAATGCCACTATTTTTGCAAAATTATTACAAGATCTATTATTCTAATAAGGGTTTCATAAAATACAGTAGACTGCCTACTGGTTTTTGGTTGCCAGTTTCCTCAAGTTAATTTCCGTGATTTACACACAAATTTATATACATACAAATACATATACACACATATATAATATATATATATATATATATATATATATATATATATATATATATATATATATATATATATATATATATATATATGCATATAAATAAAAAAACAAGTGAATGTAAATAATTTTACCTTGCACCTAGATCCACCAAGCCTGTATGGCGCGCGTTTCAGTACTTTGGAAATCTAGAACTATCTAGAATCTCTAATCTGCAATGAAACAATACATATTATTGCACTTACCAAAACATGGATAAATGTAGAAAATACAAAACTATTAGCTGAATATCAAATAAATGGATTTAATCTATTTCACACAGATTGATATATTAGATATTATATTATATTCCTTTCCTCCCTAGAATCTGGATGTAGCAGGTGCTCAATTGTCAAAAGTGAAAAATTTGGTTTATTTAACATACACGCCATAGACCGGCTTGGGAAAAAAAAGTTCGTAAAACCCAGGGGCCATAGACCGGCTATGAAAGAAAATTTGAGAAAACCCTGGGGCCATAGAACGGCTATTTAATCCCCTTGAACGGACATGTGCATGGACCACTGAGGCATCGAAAAAAACACGGGCCATAGACCGGCTTGGGAAAAAAAAGTTCGTAAAACCCAGGGGCCATAGACCGGCTTGGGAAAAAAAAGTTCGTAAAACCCAGGGGCCATAGACCGGCTTGGGAAAAAAAAGTTCGTAAAACCCAGGGGCCATAGACCGGCTATGAAAGAAAATTTGAGAAAACCCTGGGGGATAGAACGGCTATTTAATCCCCTTGAACGGACCTGTGCATGGACCACTGAGGCATCGAAAAAAAACACGGGCCATAGACCGGCTTGGGAAAAAAAAGTTCGTAAAACCCAGGGGCCATAGACCGGCTATTTAATCCCCTTGAACGGACATGTGCATGGACCACTGAGGCATCGAAAAAAAACACGGGCCATAGACCGGCTTGGGAAAAAAAAGTTCGTAAAACCCAGGGGCCATAGACCGGCTTGGGAAAAAAAAGTTCGTAAAACCCAGGGGCCATAGACCGGCTTGGAAAAAAAAAGTTTGTAAAACCCAGGGGCCATAGACCGGCTTGGGAAAAAAAAGTTCGTAAAACCCAGGGGCCATAGACCGGCTTAGGAAAAAAAAGTTCGTAAAACCCAGGGGCCATAGACCGGCTATGAAAGAAAATTTGAGAAAACCCTGGGGCCATAGAACGGCTATTTAATGCCCTTGAACGGACCTGTGCATGGACCACTGAGGCATCGAAAAAAAACACGGGCCATAGACCGGCTTGGGAAAAAAAGGTTCGTAAAACCCAGGGGCCATAGACCGGCTATTTAATCCCCTTGAACGGACATGTGCATGGACCACTGAGGCATCGAAAAAAAACACGGGCCATAGACCGGCTTGGGAAAAAAAAGTTTGTAAAACCCAGGGGCCATAGACCGGCTTGGGAAAAAAAAGTTTGTAAAACCCAGGGGCCATAGACCGGCTATTTAATCCCCTTGAACGGACCTGTGCATGGGCCACTGAGGCATCGAAAAAAAACACGGGCCATAGACCGGCTTGGGAAAAAAGCAAAATAGCCGGTCTATGGCCTGGCTGATGGCTGTGCATGGATGGCTAATGGCTGTTAGTTATGGAGCTAGGTTAGACTATGTATGTTTAAATCTCTGATTTAAACAGAGCCGGCTAATGGCAGTTAGTTATGGAGCTAGGTTAGACTATGTATGTTTAAATCTCTGATTTAAACAGAGACAGTGTTCAGTCAAATAACTGAATTTATCAAATCTTATCCTTGTATAATATACAAGCTGATGTGAGATCCCTGTCTACAGGTAGACTGGAACTTCTATCAACTAATCCACACATCCCACATGTCCCTTACAGCCCACAATCTATCATTAGGAAAACCATGTGAGAAATCTTTAAGGAATTCTGATAAAGAAAGAGATCTAGGGGTGGTTCTAAATAGAAAACTATCACCTGAGGACCACATAAAGAACATTGTGTGAGGAGCCTATGCCATGCATTCCAACTTCAACAGCATGTTGTGGGGTGCCCATATTGTGTGCCATCACATTTAAACCAACCAAGCCCACAAATACGTCAACATGGACCAGCATTACACCGTCTAACATACTCTGTCAGATGTAACAACTAAATTTGTGAATTCAAGACCTAATCTATTGCATAACACAGTGTTAGTACGAGAAAAACATTACTTACATTCGAAGCCGTGTTTTAAAATGGCGCGGACCTTGGTCTACTGACGCTCCAAACTGTGTGTTCGTTTGCGTATGATGAACGTGTGACAATTTACTACAACAATTATTTAATTATTCTTATTCTTTATTTTACTATTTTTAGGGTACATGAAATTTCCAACTTATTTGCACACAATAATATAATTGCATTGTCATAACCTTTATATATTACGGAAAATACGATGACATGAACGAAGTCAAAGTGAAGTTGAAGTCAAAGTCATTCGCCGAACGTATTAGTCATTTTTTTTCTCCCAAACGATAGGGATTAACAAATCCACAGAGAATATAAGTGTACAGTAAAGTCAATTTTATTCAGGAAAGTACATACATAGTTGATTTACAAACATAATGTTGGATTTATAGATAGAGCTAGTGCATACAATACCTAAAGCCACTATAGTAGGCATATAGCATTTCAGGCAACCGGGCAGTATATATGGACCCCTTACTCAAATCTCTGAATATGTTAGATATTAAGTCCCTGCACATACTCTCATGTGTATTTTATATATATAAAACGCTGCACTGTAATGTCAATCCTGACCTTAAAAGCTTCCTAGAAGGTTGTAACAGATCCCATGAGCACCACACCAGAAACAAATACCTATTTGATATTCCAAGAGTACGACTTAGTCAAACTAGAAATGCTTTACAAATCAAGGGACCTCGAATGTGGAATGACCTTCCCAATTATGTTAAAAACTGTACCTCTCCCAACCAGTTTAAGATAAATAAAGATAAATTTATAAGTTAAGAAAAATTCCACAAATCAACAACCCTGTTACTGACCCAGTATTTACCCAAGTCTTTCCTAAATCTAAACTTATCCAATTTATACCCATTGTTTCGTGTTCTATCGTGTGTTGACAATTTTAATACCCTATTAATATCCCCTTTGTTATATCCATTCAGGAAATTGTGGTTGATCTCGAACCCATTGATAATGTAACGACTTATACAGAATTTTGTAACTATATCATCAAGATTGTAACCAGCTTAGCTAAATGTAGTGTGGGGTTCAGTCCCTAAGCCCATATATGTGCCTCTCTAACCATTTAGGTTACAGGGCAAAAACATAAAAACAAAGGTAACTGCAGAAGGCCTATTGGCCCATACCAGGCAGCTCCTATCTATAACAGATAAACACTAAGTACTACCTAATTAACTCAATGTAACCTACCTAACCACCAAAATGTCAATCCATATCTTTTATTTTAAACAATGCTGTTTTGTTGACCAAATTGTATTTTTACTCTTTTTCTGTCATGTTTCTCCCACCCCTGTTTTTTCCCTTTTTTCTTATTTTTTCTCAACATAATTCATACTTTAATTAGGCGGATCAGGACATCACCTGATCAAACACATCAAACATCGTTTGACCACCATCAAACACACACATTTCGTGTGTGTTTGACGCTCACTGATATGTACCAGCGTTGTTTTATATATGGTGCTATTCTATCTTACGCTTTGTTGCTCTTTTTTACCTACGGGCTCATAGAACATTCTATTGCGAAAACATTGGCACAAAAATGAATGACGTACATACAATAATAATGTCAGGACAGTGAAATAATTATAAACTTTCAAAGCGCTGTATCGCCCATGTGTCGTCGTGTCACCAATACTGGGTAACAGTTCCGCCACTTCCCACACTCTTGCGGGTGGGCAGCGACCATTATTCTACGTTTATATTCATATCACCGTGTTGGGAACTTCATTGCGAGTACATTGATACCAAAATTAACGCTGTAGGACAAGTGTGGAAGTGATAACAATCCCAAGAGTAAAAACATTTTGTTGCTCTTGGACACTCACGGCGAGTCATCTACGTAGGTATTTATTGGGTGCTGGTATTCATACAACTTTTGGTGACCGTTTTTACTGATGTTCTTCTAGAGAATGTTATTGCACACGTTGGTATCAAAATGAAATACATAGCTCGAGAACTAAGGTCAGGAGAGTAAAAAGA
Organism: Procambarus clarkii; assembly: GCF_040958095.1. Taxonomy (NCBI): domain Eukaryota; kingdom Metazoa; phylum Arthropoda; class Malacostraca; order Decapoda; family Cambaridae; genus Procambarus; species Procambarus clarkii. The sequence goes on along the minus strand of NC_091214.1, from coordinate 11,121,927 downwards.
GTATACACATTTTTGTTTTGACGCTTAAGGTTATTGTGAGTACTCATCGCCTGCCTAGAAACTGGAATTAAACTGGAAACTGGAACTAGTAATTCCATCTATCATCATACTATCATACAAGAGGAGCCACACATCTATGGATCATCCAATAAAATCAGCAGACTTCTAGATGTTACTACTGCTCGGCTTAGACTCGGTTACAAGTATCTCTGGGAATTCTCATTATCTGCTGATGTAGACCTGACCAAATGTAAACTGTGTCAACAAAATTATTCGCACACCCTCCGTCACTATGTGATGGAGTGCGAAAAGATACATGAATTTAGAGACAATTCTATAACCAATGTTCCAGCGATGTGTCAATATTTCATTCAAAATGATCTGCTACCAGAAATTTTAGCCAAATATCCTCAGTTTGCTAACTGTAAATAACAACTAAGTGATTGTAACCTATCCACCGCTGCCCACTGGATGGGGGGCGGTGTGCAGGACAAACATATAAATTTTGATACTAGCTCTCCACATGTCAGTTGCTTAATTTAGAACCTGTACTTGAGGTCGATCTCGACCCCATTGTTGATGTGATGACTTATATTGAATTTTGTAACTAGCTCATCAAGATTGTAACTTGCTTAGCTAAATGAATTGTGGGGTTCAGTCCCTGAGCCCATTATGTGCCTCTGTAACCCTTTCCACAACCGCCCACAAGATGGGTATGGGGTGCATAATGGGGTGGGGTGACTTGGCCAAACGTGCCACATCAAAACCACAAGTTGACATTGAATGTGAATTAACAATGAGACAAGTAAGATTTATACTAATACATTTATACTAACTCTGTTGAGCGTTGACCATTTATACATCAAATCTGTTGATGTGAGCACTTTAGTTTAGTCTGCCGTTTAAAGAAAAAAAGAGCATATCAATGGTATATCACAGAAAACGAATTTATCATAAACTCATGTATTTGTCTTATCATATTGAACTGCATTCATATTTTTAATATATAACAATATGAATATACAAATTTCTGTAAATCCCCTACCATGTTGGAATCTGTGGAAATGAATGAGCAAATGTGCTGGCTGAAGGCGCTGAAGGAAACCACATTGGTTTCATTTTGGATACAAATGTCCATGGAGATTCAAAATGGAAACTAATTATATAGTTGAACCTGCAGAGAGGAGTTTAAGAATCTGTGTTGAGAGTGATGGACACAGCCTTCACAATTATACTTCAGAGAATGTAAACATCTAAGAGTCATTAGAAATATGTGTAGAATAATAAACCCTACATTGTTTGAGTTAGGGAAAACACCATTTGTGATATATAGATACTAGCTGTTCCTAAAGATTCACCCATTTTGCACCAGCAAGATAACATATAAGATTTTAAGAGTTGACGAATGTTAATATTCTTGTTTGATAAACTGTGAACTTGAGACATAGTTAATAAGAACATTCCAATTATAACACAACAAAAAGTTTTCAGATTCTTTCACACCACTTTCCAGCAACTTATATAATTTATATAAATTATTTTAGGGAATAATACATAAATTATATATTTAAACATGATATAGTGTTTAGTGGAATGCATAAGGAGTCAAATTGTGTTAAAAAGAGCGATTTTTATAAAATTTGGAAAACTACTTTTTTCTGTTCATATTATAACTAAATGGATTTTAAAGGTTTCACTCAGCTAATATATATAATTCACAATTTATTAATGAATTTTACAAAAAAACACCATAAATTTTATATTTAAACATGTAAAAACTATTTGTTTTACATTTGGAAGGAAATAATTGTAGAAAAACAATTTATAATTAAACCTTTGTGTTTGGATTTTTTGAGTAAAAGTTTCTCAAAGGCTCTCCTGCACCATTCTCAATGCAAATCATTCCCACACCTATGGGAAGAGATAGGCGAACGTTGTGTAGATGATTTGTGTTTGCTGGGTACTGCCACCCTCCAATAACGGCATCCTCCACCACCGCCAAGCTCCACAAGTGCCACCCTCCAATACCACCACCCTCTACTATTGACACCCTCCACTACCACTACCCTTTATTACTGCCATTCTTTTCTACTGCCACCCTCCACTACTACCCTCCTCCACTACTTCGAACACCATATACTACTGACACACTATACTACTGCCACCCTCCACTACTGCCACTCTCCAATACTGCCACCCTCCACTACTGCCACCCTCCATGACCGCCACCCTCCACTACCGGCACCCTCCACTACCGCCATCTTCCACTACCACCACCACCACCCTCCACTTCCACCACCCTCCACTACCACCACCCTCCACTACCACCACCCTCCACTTCTACCACCCTCTACTACAGCCACCCTCCAAAACTGCCACCCTGCACTACCACCACCCTCCACTACCGCCACCCTCCACTACGACCACCATCCACTACTGCTACCCTCCACTACCGCCATCCTCCACTACCGCCATCCTCGACTGCCGCCACCCTCCACTGCTGCCACCCTCCACTAATGCTACACTCCACTACCACCACGCTCCACTACTGCCACCCTCCACTAATGCCACCCTCCACTACCACCACCCTCAACTACCGCCATCCTCAACTACCGCCACCCTCCACTATCGCCACCCTCCACTACCGCCTTCCTCGACTTCCGCCACCCTCCACTATTGCCCCACGCTACTACCACCACCCTCCACTGTTCCACCCTCTACTACTGCCACCCTGCACTACCGCCACCCTGCACTACCGCCACCCTCCACTACGACCACCCTCCACTACTCACATACTATACTACTGCTACCCTCCACTACTGCCACCCTCCACTACTGCCACTCACCAATACTGCCACCCTCCACTACTGCAACCCTCCAATACCACCACCCTCCAATACCACCACCCTCCTCTACTGCCACCCTCCATTACCACTACCCTCTATTACTGCCATCCTCCACTACTACCACCCTGCACTACTGCCACCCTCCACTACCAGCACCATCCACTACCAGCACCCTCCACTACCAGCACCCTCCACTACCAGCACCCTCCACTACTGCCTCCCTCCACTACTGCCACCCTCCACTACCACCAAGCTCCACAATTGCCACCCTCCACTTCCGCCATTCTCCACTACCGCCACCCTCCACTACCGCCACCCTCCACTACCACCAACCTTCACAAGTGCCACCCTCCAATACCACCACCCTCTACTATTGACACCCTCCACTACCACTACCCTTTATTACTGCCATTCTCTTCTACTGCCACCCTCCACTACTGCCATCCTCCACTACTGCCACCCTGCACTACCGCCACCCTCCACTACCTCCAACCTCCACTACTGCCACACTCCACTACTGCCACCCTCCACTACCGCCACCCTCCACTACCACCACCCTCTACTACTACCACCCTCCACTACTGCCACCCTCCACTACCGCCATCCTCGACTACCGCCACCCTCCACTGCAGCCACCCTCCACTAATGCTACACTCCACTACCACCACCCTCCACTACTGCCACCCTCTACTACTGCCACCTCCACTACCACCACCCTGCACTACTGCCACCCTCCTCTACGACCACCATCCAATACTGCTACCCTCCACTACTGCCACCCTCCACTACCGCCATCCTCGACTTCTGCCACCCTCCACTACTGCCACCCTCTACTACTGCCACTCTGCACTACCGCCACCCTGCACTACCGCCATCCTCTACTTCCGCCACCCTCCACTAATGCCCCACTCTACTACCACCACCCTCCACTACTGCTACCCTCTACTACTGCCACCCTGCACTACGACCACTATCCACTACTGCTACCCTCCACTACTGCCACCCTCCACTACTTCGACCACCATCCTCTACCGACACACTATACTACTGCCACCCTTCACTACCTCAACCTCCCACTACGGCCATTCAGGACTACTGCCACCCTCCACTACTGCCACCCTCCACTACTGCCACTCTCCAATACTGCCAACCTCCACTACTGCCACCCTCCACTTCGACTACCATCCACTACTGCTACCTTCCACTACTGCCACCCTCCACTTCTGCCACTCTCCACTACTGCCAACCTCCACTACTGCCACCCTCCACTACTGCCACCCACCACTACTGCCACCCTCCACTACTACCACCCTCCACTACTGCCACCCTGCACTTTTGCCACCCTCCACAATCTCCACCCTCCACAACCTCCACCCTCCACTACTGCCACCCTCCACTACTGCCACCCTCCATGACTGCCACCCTCCACTACTGCCACCCTCCACTACTGCCACTCTCCAATACTGCCAACCTCCACTACTGCCACCCTCCACTTCGACTACCATCCACTACTGCCACTCTCCAATACTGCCACCCTCCACTACTGCTACCCTCCACTACTGCCACCCTACACTAATGCCACTCGGCACTACCGCCACCCTCCACTAATGCCACTCGGCACTACCGCCACCCTCCACTACTGCCACCCTACACTACTGCCTCCCTCCACTACCGCCATCCTCGACTACCGCCACCCTCCAATACCGCCACCCTCCACTAATGCCACACTCCACTACCACCACCCTCCACTACTGCCACCATCCACTACTGCCACCCTCCACAACCGCCATCCTCGACTACCGCCACCCTCCAATACCGCCACCCTCCCCTAATGCCACACTCCACTACCACCACCCTCCACTACTGCCACCATCCACTACTGCCACCCTCCACTACTTCCACCCTCTACTACTCCCACCCTGAACTACCGCCACCCTCCACTACGACCACCATCCACTACTGCTACCCTCCACTACTCACATACTATGCTACTGCCACCCACCACTACTGACACTCTCCAAAACTGCCACCCTCTACTACTGCCACCCTCCACTATTGCCACCCTCCACTACTGCCACCCTACACTACCGCCAACCCCCACTACAGGCCACCCTCCACTACCGCCACCCTCCACTACTGCCACCCTCCACTACCGCCACCCTCTAATACATCCACCCTCCACTACTGCCACCCTCCGCTACTGCCACGGTGCACTAACGTCACCCTCCACTACTGCCACCCTCCAATACTGCCACCACCTTCCACTACTGCCACCCTCCAATACCACCACCCTCCTCTACTGCCACCCTCCATTACCACTACCCTCTATTACTGCCATCCTCTACTACTGCCACCCTGCACTAATGGCACCCTCCACTACCGCCACCCTCCACTACCACCACCCTCCACTACCACCACCCTCCACTAGTGCCACCCTCCAATACCACCATCCTCCACTAGTGCCACCCTCCAATACCACCACCCTCCTCTACTGCCACCTGTTATGGCCCTCTCGGGTCGCAACTGGGTTCGTACTCTGATGTTATTAGAGGAAGGGTATCCGGCCCCAAGCCAGTAGTGGCTTTCAAGGGATGAGATCCGTGACGCAAGTAAAATATAAGGGGAAGGGAAAGAAAGGCAAAAACTTAAGATTATAATTACCTTCACCAATAAGTAATATATAAAAGTTACACAGGGGGAGGGGTATTAACACTACACAGGGGAAGTATATACATAGTCGTCTTCTCCTGAAGACGCTGGATCCTCTTGGTGCCAAGTCCTCGGTGCTCTCGTGGTCTCTTGACGAATCCTTCGATTAAGCTGAGTCTACCCCTGACACAGGCCAGCCAAAACACAGTTCCACTTTGGCACCGCCGTGGAGGCCGTCAACCACAAGTCCAGCAAGCTGCTGGCAGGTTCCGGATCAGCAACGCTGTTCAGGCCACTCCACGAGCGATACTAGGGTAGCGCCCTAGTCAGGAGCCTCGTGTGATACCACAGAACACTCTCCTGTCCACAATACCCCAGTGGTCAATCGTCTCCAGCAGTCGGTCCCGGGTACGACAATCCTTCACTGCCACTTCACAGGCAGGGTAACATCACAGTGTTCATCCGGGAGGCGACTCACAGCTGCTGCAGCAAAGCACAAGGTATGGGGACGGCTGCCTTGGGCAGACTCACTCAACTTCCCTTACAGCAGTCCCAGGTCGACTCTGTAAGCAGACACGTCATCAATAACAGGGACACACTAAAGCACCTCACTTATAGGCTCAGACACAAACGCCCGACGTATCCACTCCATAGATGGCGCTGTTGTCTGAGCACCACCTCACCAGAGGTCAGCAGCGGCTGTGTTGTGAGCTGAACCGGACTGGAAACTGGCCCTTGTGGCCAGTACGCCTTGTCCTCGCCAGGTGTCGTCGTCCATTTGGAGGGGGTTTCGGGAGCTGACCCACAGATGGCGCGGGCATCACTGCTCCGTGCTCGGACGCTGGATCCGGGTCCGTAACACCTCCCCACCAAAAAGAATTTGGTTAGAAAGAGAATTACAAACCAAATTAGTACAGGGACACAACTCCAAATGGACTCACTTATACTGAAAACTGGAACGGCGAGGCTGTCTCGTCCACAGAACTGTCCTACTGGGCAATTCCGGCACAACGGGAACTTGCAGATGGAAGGCAATGACTTGCCTGATGTAATCGTCCACATCTCCACTGCGTTGTCAAGCAGGGGCTTCATCTCACATCTCTCGAGTAAGGATCGGTGTAGACACGATGTGGGGCGACTCGACACTTCCCTATGTCGTGGCACCGATGATGGCTGGCCACAGACGGCATTTCTGGTGCCGGTCCGGTAGTCCTTCAGGGAGACAGGAACCTGGAATACAGGGGTCTGATAATTCAGAGTGACAGCGACAGTGGGCAAGTCAGTACTTACTGCAGACGCCCCTACTAGGCTCACACCTAGTTCCAACAGGGCTGCTTGCACACCGAAGATGGCATTCGCTTTGCCACCGTCAGGTCGACCAACGTTCCGTATAACGCTGTATTGAGGGTCAGCAATCACGCGGGGGGTGTCAACCTGCCGGAAACAGTCACTCATATTATCGTATCTCGTACCTCCTGTATCTACCATTACCTTCCAGGTCCCTTCTTCGACTGCAACACTCACTGTGCACGTCTCCAATCCCTGGGACCTTTTCACGATGTTCAAGGGAGCCATCATCCTTCGGGTCGTCCACTGATCCTTACTGAGAACACACATAAGAATAAAAAAAAACGCTAAGAAACATTTGGCTACCTTAGGGACAAGTTTCATGAGCTTGTTATGTCCATAGCCGGCAATATCCACTAGCCTGGTTTGGACTGAAGAGGGCTCTAGACCTTTCGAACACACCTCACATACCTCTGACATCTGGGGAATCTCTGGCCGGTTCAATGAACGCTGTATCTTGCCATACCGCAAGTACACATCCGCCTTCGCTCCAGACTCGTTGGTATCCGTGGGTGCCTGCACACAAGGCCTCTCTTCTTGCTCAGGTACTTCTGCCATCGTAACCTCATGTTCCTCGTTGGGAGAAGAATCAGGAGACTGCTAGAAGACCGTAGACTCTGTCGTCAATCTGTAGGCGAGAGGAAGGATTAAACATACCTAAATCCGGGTCTGTCTTTACCTGGACATTACCACTGCCTGTCGTTACCTCAGACCTTGCTGTTCTGGCCGACTCGTCCGCAATCTTGGGATGATTGGTGCTCCAATCCGATACCAAGTCGTTGGCTAGTACCACGTCAATCCCAGCTACAGGCAGGGTATCGACTACTGCCAACGCACATGTGCCGCTGAAATAAGGCGAGTCGAGATGTACTGGCACTAAGGGGGCGATGTACTGCGTCCTTGGAAACCCAACGAGGACAACCTGTTGTCTCCCGTCCACACTTACTCCCTCGGGTAACGAGCTTCTCACGATCAGGGACTGGGCTGCTCCACTATCTCTGAGCACTACTACAGATCTACCAGTATGATCACTCGTTACATACCCGCTTGAAGTGTGAGGGGCGACCAAACTTGATCCTTCCTGCGTCGTCGTCGACTGGCTTCCTGCTGGTGGTATCACACAGCTCATCATCATCACCTCCCTACGTGCGCTGCCACCTCTTCTGCCTCGGCACATAGCAGCTACATGCCCTTTCTGCCCACAGGTCCAGCTCACCACATTCCTCCTCGGACTCCGGTGTTTCGGACTGCTAGGACTTTTCCTTCGAGGGCTACTTGGGGGCGTCTTCTTAGCGCTTCGTGGGACGGGGGTCTCTTCTTCGTCCTGAGGTTTGTCAAACCGGCGTTGGTAATGCCTTGGGACGTACTTAGCAGAAGGCCTATGCGTCAGGATGTATTCCTCAGCCATGGTGGCTGCCGCACTCAAGGTCTCTACCTGCTGCTCCTCTAAGTACGTCTTCAGGTCTCCAGACAGACAGTCTTTGAAGTCCTCTAGCAGTATGAGCTGCTCGAGGTCTTCTTTGGTCTCCACCTTCCGAGAGGCACACCATTCCTGAAAAAGTCGCTCCTTGATTGTGGCGAATTCGGTGAACGTGTGCTCTGAGGTCTTCTTCAGGTTTCTGAACTTTTGCCTGTACGCCTCAGGTACCAATTGGTACGCCATGAGCACCACTTTCTTCACCCTGTCGTAATCGCCGGAGTCGTCAAGGGATAACGTGGAGTAGGCGATTTGGGCCTTCCCAGTCAAGACTGACTGTATCATGATGGCCCAATTCTCCCTTGGCCACTCCAAAGAGGCAGCGACTTTCTCGAAGGCTGCGAAGAACTTCGAAACTTCCCTCTCGTTGAATTTTGGGACCATTTTGATGTTCCTTACCGGATCGAAACTGCTGGTGTCCGTTGTTTGCCTCCGACCACCGCCTAATCGTAATACTTCTAGTTCATGTTGTGTCTGTCTTTCGTTTTCTTCTCTCTCTCGCTGTTCTCTTTCTCGTTTCTCTTCTCTTTCTCGCTCTTCTCTTTGTTTCTCTTCTCTTTCTCGTTTTTCTTCTCTTTCTCACTCTTCTCTTCTTTCTTCTCGTTCTAATTCTAAACGTCGTATCTCTAATTCTTTTCTCAATCTCTCTCTTTCCATTTCTTGTCTTTCTCTTTCCATTTCTAATTTCTTATCTACTCTCTTTCTCGCTTCCTCTTCTCTCTCTATAGCGATCTCTAGCTTTTTCCATTCTATTTCTCGATGGATCTCTAGTTCACGCATTTTCACAGTAAGCACACTTATATTTAGTTCACTCTCATCACTTTCGACTTCACTGCTCTTACCTTCCTGTTCAGTGGAAGCTATTTTCTCACCTTCCTTTATACTAGGAGTCTCGCCTTCCTGTTTCTCTTCTGCCTTCAAATGCCGGTGAACCTTGGACAAGATCTCCACACGGGAATCACTGGCATGGATCTTGATCTCCAGGTAGGCGCTCACTAGTACAAGTTCCGGTTTGCTCAGATATTTTAATCTGGCAAGACAGTCCTCTCTGTTCAGAAAAGCCTGAACATCGTCCAGATCATCGATGGTAGCTTTTTCTGCCATTGTCACAGACGGAACACTTAACTAGCACTTAACACACCGCTTTCACGTTAGCACTTAACGCACCGAGCACTGTTCTACGCCAATATTGCACTTTATCGCACCAGGCACCTCACTTGCCAATATTGCACGTAATTACTTCGGGCACCGCACTACACAATATTGCACTGAATCCCAGCGAACACTTCGCTCTACAATATTGCACTGAATCACGCCGAGCACCGCACTACACAATATTGCACTTAATCACAGCGAGCACCGCACTGCACAATATCGCACTTAGTCACTCTTGAGCATCGCACAGGACGTATAACGTCCCAATCGTCACACACAGGGGGAATTATATACAGGGATTACGCCACTTCACCACCCCTGTCAAACATACTTAACAAGGGGACGGATCCCGCTGGGGATGCCAATTATGTTACGGCCCTCTCGGGTCGCCACTGGGTTCGTACTCTGATGTTATTAGAGGAAGGGTATCCGGCCCCAAGCCAGTAGTGGCTTTCAAGGGATGAGATCCGTGACACAAGTAAAATATAAGGGGAAGGGAAAGAAAGGCAAAAACTTAAGATTATAATTACCTTCACCAATAAGTAATATATAAAAGTTACACAGGGGGAGGGGTATTAACACTACACAGGGGAAGTATATACACAGTCGTCTTCTCCTGAAGACGCTGGATCCTCTTGGTGCCAAGTCCTCGGTGCTCTCGTGGTCTCTTGACGAATCCTTCGATCAAGCTGAGTCTACCCCTGACACAGGCCAGCCAAAACACAGTTCCACTGGGGCACCGCCGTGGAGGCCGTCAACCACAAGTCCAGCAAGCTGCTGGCAGGTTCCGGATCAGCAACGCTGTTCAGGCCACTCCACGAGCGATACTAGGGTAGCGCCCTAGTCAGGAGCCTCGTGTGATACCACAGAACACTCTCCTGTCCACAATACCCCAGTGGTCAATCGTCTCCAGCAGTCGGTCCCGGGTACGACAATCCTTCACTGCCACTTCACAGGCAGGGTAACACCACAGTGTTCATCCGGGAGGCGACTCACAGCTGCTGCAGCAAAGCACAAGGTATGGGGACGGCTGCCTTAAGCAGACTCACTCAACTTCCCTTACAGCAGTCCCAGGTCGACTCTGTAAGCAGACACGTCATCAATAACAGGGACACACTAAAGCACCTCACTTACAGGCTCAGACACAAACGTCCGACGTATCCACTCCATAGACAGCGCTGTTGTCTGAGCACCACCTCACCAGAGGTCAGCAGCGGCTGTGTTGTGAGCTGAACCGGACTGGAAACTGGCCCTTGTGGCCAGTACGCCTTGTCCTCGCCAGGTGTCGTCGTCCATTTGGAGGGGGCTTCGGGAGCTGACCCACAGATGGCGCGGTCGTCACTGCTCCGTACTCGGACGCTGGATCCGGGTCCGTAACACCACCCACTACTACCACTACCCTCCATTACTGCCATCCTCTACTACTGCTACCCTCCACTACTGCCACCTTGCACTACTGCCACCCTTAACTACTACCACCCTCCACTACTGCCACCCTCTACTACTGCCACCCTGCACTACCTCCACCCTCCGCTACTGCCACCCTTAACTACTACCACCCTCCACTACTGCCACCCTCCACTACTGCCACTCTCCAATACTGCCAACCTCCACTTCGACTACCATCCACTACTGCTACCTTCCACTACTGCCACCCTCCACTTCTGCCACTCTCCAATACTGCCAACCTCCACTACTGCCACCCTCCACTACTGCCACCCTCCACTACTGACACACTATACTACTGCCACCCTCCACTACTGCCACTCTCCAATACTGCCACCCTCTACTACTGCCACCTTGCACTACCTCCACCCTCCACTACTGCTACCCTCTACTGCTGCCACTCGGCACTACCGCCACCCTCCACTACTGCCTCCCTCCACTACCACCATCCTCGACTACTGCCACCCTCCACTAATGCCACACTCCACTACCACCACCCTCCACTACTGCCACCATCCACTATTGCCACCCTCCACTACCGCCACCCTCCACTACTTCCACCCTCTACTACTCCCACCCTGCACTACCGCCACCCTTCACTACGACCACCATCCACTACTGCTACCCTCCACTACTCACATACTATGCTACTGCCACCCTCCACTACTGACAGTCTCCAAAACTGCTACCCTCTACAACTGCCACCCTCCACTACTGCCACCCTCCACTACTGCCACCCTACACTACCGCCAACCCCCACTACAGGCCACCCTCCACTACCGCCACCCTCCACTACCACCACCCTCCACTACTGCCACACTCCACTACCGCCACCCTCCACTACCGCCACCCTCCAATACATCCACCCTCCACTACTGCCACCCTCCACTACTGCCACCTTGCACTACTGCCACCCTCCATTACTGCCACCCTCTATTACTGCCACCTTGCACTACCTCCACCCTCCACTACTGCCACCCTCCACTACCGCCATCCTCCAATACCACCACCCTCCACTACCGCCACCCTCCATATCCACCACCCTCTCCAACCACTACCGTCCACTACCGCCACTTTCTACTACTGCCACCCTCCACTATCACTACTCTCCACTACTGCCACCTTCCACTGCCACCATCCTCCCCTACCACCACCCTCCACTACCGCCACATTTACTACTGCCACTCTCCACTACCACTAACCTCCACTACTGCCACCCTCCACTACCGCCACCCTCCACTACCGCCACCCTCCACTACTGTCACCCTCCAATACCACCACCCTCCACTACTGCCTCCCTCCACAACCACTACCCTCCACTACCTCCAACCTCTACTACTGCTACCCTCCAATACTGCCACCCTCCACTACTGCCACCCTCCAATACCGCCACCCTCCACTACAGCCACCCTCCACTAGTGCCACCCTCCAATACCACCACCCTCCACTACTGCCACCCTCCAATACCAATACCCCCTATTACTGCAATTCTCTACTACTGCCACCCTCCACTACTGCCACCCTCCACTACTGCCACCCTCCACTACTACCACCACCCTCCACTACTGCCACCCTCCACTACCACTACCCTCCACTACGGCCAACCTGCACTACTGCCACCCTTCACTAACGCCACCCTCCACTACTGCCACCCTCCACTAGTGCCACCCTCCAATACTGCCACCCTCCACTACTGCCTCCCTCCACAACCACTACCTTCCACTACCTCCACCCTCTACTACAGCCACCCTCCACTACTGCCACCCTTTACTACTGCCACCCTGCACTATTGCTACCCTTCACTACTGCCACCCTCCACTATTACCACCCTCCAATACCTCCACTCTCCACTTCGACTACCACCCACTACTGCCACCCCTCCACTACTACCGCCATCCACTACTGCCACCCTCCACTACTGACACACTATACTAATGCCACCCTCTACTACTACTACCATCGACTATTGCCACCCTTCACTATCTCAACCCCCCACCCACTACAGCCACCCCCCCACTATCGCCACTCCCCACTACCAACATCCTCCACAAACCTCCACTACCACCACCCTCCACTACCAGCACCCTCCACTACCACCACCCTCCATTGCCGCCACCCTCCACTAGTGCCACCCTCTAATACCACCACCCTCCAATAACACCACCCTCCAATACCAATACCCTCCATTACTGCAATTCTCTACTACTGCCACCCTCCACTACTGCCATCCTCCACTAACAGAACCCTCCACTACTGCCACCCTGCACTTCTGCCACCCTCCACTACTACCACCACCCTCCACTACCGCCACCATCCTCCCCTACCACCACCCTCAACTACCGCCACTTTCTACTTCTGCCATCCTGCACTACTGCCACCCTCCACTAACGCCACCCTCCACTATTGCCACACTCCACTACTGCCACCCTCCACTAACGCCACCCTCCACTACTGCCACCCTCCACTACTGCCACCCTGTACTATTGCTACCCTCCACTACCACCACACTCCACTGCCACCACACTCCACTGCCACCACACTCCACTGCCACCACACTCCACTACCACCACACTCCACTACCACCACACTCCACTACCACCACACTCCACTACCACCACCCTCCACTACCTCCACCCTGCACTACTTCCACCCTCCACTATTGCCACCCACCACTACTGCCACCCCCCCCCACTTCCACCACCCTTCCCTACCACCACCCTCAACTACCACCACTTTCTACTTCTGCCACCCTCCACTACCGCCACCCTCCATTACTGCCACCCTTTATGACTGCCTCCCTCCACTATCGCCACCCTCCACTATCGCCACCCTTCACTACCTCAACCCCCCCACTACTGCCACCCACCACTCCTGCCACACTCCACTCCCGCCACACTCCACTCCCGCCACACTCCACTCCCGCCACACTCCACTCCCGCCACACTCCACTCCCGCCACACTCCACTCCCGCCACACTCCACTCCCGCCACCCTCCACTACCGCAACACTCCACTCCCGCCACCCTCCACTACCGCCACACTCCACTCCCACCACACTCCACTCCCGCCACACTCCACTCCTGCCACCCTCCACTACTGCCACACTCCACTCCCGCCACACTCCACTCAAGCCACACTCCACTCCTGCCACCCAGCACAAACGGCACCCTCCACTACTGCCACCCTCCACAACTGGCACCCTCCACTACCACCACCCTCCACTACTGCCACCCTCCACTACTGCCACCCTCCACTACCGCCACCCTCCACTACCGCTACCCTCCACTACCGCCACCCTCCACTACCGCCACCCTCCACTACTGCCACCCTCCACTACTGCCACCCTTCACTACTTCAACCCCCCCACTACTGCCACCCTCCATCACCGCCACCCTCCACTACTGCCACCCTCCACTACCGCCACCCTCCACTATCGCCACCCTCCACTACCGCCACCCTCCACTACCGCCACCCTCCACTATCGCCACCCTCCACTATCGCCACCCTCCACTACTGCCACCTTCCACTACCGCCACCCTCCACTATCGCCACCCTCCACTAACTGCCACCCTCCACTAACTGCCACACTCCACTACCGCCACACTCCACTACCGCCACCCTCCACTACTGCCACCCTCCGCTACCGCCACCCTCCACTACTGCCACCCTCCACTACTGCCACCCTCCACTACCGCCACCCTCCACTACCGCCACACTCCACTACTGCCACACTCCACTACCGCCACCCTCCACTACTGCCACCTTCCACTACCGCCACCCTCCACTACCGCCACCCTCCACTACCGCCACCCTCCACTACCGCCACCCTCCACTATCGCCACCCTCCACTACCGCCACCCTCCACTACCGCCACCCTTCAATACATTCACCCTCCAATACATCCACCCTCCACTACTGCCACCCTTCGCTACCGCCACCCTCCGCTACTGCAACCCTCCACTACTGCCACCCTCCACTACTGCCACCCTCCACTACTGCCATCCTCTACAACTGCCACCCTCCACTAACGGCACCCTCCACCACCGCCAAGCTCCACAACTGCCACCTTCCACTTCCGCCACCCTCCACTTCCGCTATTCTCCACTACCGCCACCCTCCACTATCGCCACCCTCCACTACCAGCACCCTCCACAAGTGCCACCCTCCAATACCACCACCCTCTACTATTGACACCCTCCACTACCACTACCCTTTATTACTGCCATTCTCTTCTACTGCTACCCTCCACTACTGCCACCCTCCACTACCACCACACTCCACTACCACCACACTCTACTACCACCACCCTCCACTACCACCACCCTCCACTACTGCCACCCTCCACTACTGCCACCCTCCACTACCGCCAACCTCCACTACTGCCACCCTCCACAACCGCCATCCTCGACTTCCGCCACCCTCCACTACCACCACCCTCCACTACTGCCACCCTCCACTACCACCACCCTCCACTACCACCACCATCCACTACTGCCACCCTCCACTACTGCCACTCTCCAATACTGCCACCCTCCATGACTGCCACCGTCCTCTATCGCCACCCTACAATACTGCCAACCTCCACTACCGCCACCCTCCACTACCGCCACCCTCAACTACCGCCACCCTCAACTACCGCCTCCCTCCACTACTACCACCCTCCACTACCACCACCCTCCACTACCACCACCCTCCACTAGTGCCACCCTCCACTACCACCACCCTCCACTAGTGCCACCCTCCATTACTGCCATCCTCTACTAATGCCACCCTCCACCCTCTACTTTGACCACCATCCACTACTGCTACCTTCCACTACTGCCACCCTCCACTTTGCCACCCTCCATGACTGCCACCCTCCACTACTGCCACCCTCTACTACTGCCACCCTCCACTACTGCCACCCTCTACTACTGCCACCCTCTACTACTGCCACCCTCCACTACTGCCACCCTGCACTACCGCCACCCTCCACAACCTCCACCCTCCACTACTGACACACTTACTACTGCACCCTCCACTACTGCCACCCTCCACTACTGCCACCCCCCCCACTTCCACCACCCTTCCCTACCACCACCCTCAACTACCACCACTTTCTATTTCTGCCACCCTCCAATACCACCACCCTCCATTACTGCCACCCTCGACTACTGCCACCCTCCACTACTGCCACCCTTCAATACTACCACCATCCACTATTGCCACCCTCCACTACTGCCACCCTCCACTACTGCCACCCTCCACTACTGCCACCCTTCAATACTACCTCCATCCACTATTGCCACCCTCCACTACTGCCACCCTCCACTACTGCCACCCTCCATGACCACCACCCTCCACTACTGCGACCCTCCACTACCGCCACACTCCACTACCGCCACCCTCCACTACCGCCACCCTCCACTACTGCCACCCTCCACAACCGCCACCCTCCACTACCGCCACCCTCCACAACCACCACCCTCTACTACTACCACCCTCCACTACCTGCACCCTCCACTACCTGCACCCTCCACTACTGCCACCCTCCACTACTGCCACCCTCCACTACCCGCACCCTCCACTACCTGCACCCTCCACTACTGCCACCCTCCACTACCCGCACCCTCCACTACTGCCACCCTCCACTACCGCCACCCTCCACTACCGCCACCCTCCAATACTGCCACCCTCCATTACCGCCATCCTCGACTGCCGTCACCCTCCACTACTGCCACCCTACACTACTGCCACACTTCACTGCTGCCACCCTGCACTTCTGCCACCCTCCACTACTGCCCCCCTCCACTACCGCCACCCTCCATTACGACCACCCTCCACTACTGCTAACCTCAGTAGTAGGGATGGCTCCACACAGGTGATATTTTTTTTCAGGTCAAATATCCCGCGTGTGAGCCAGGGTTTTCAGGTAAATTTAGAATATCACCTGTGTGGAGCCATGGTTTTCAGGTTCCAATATCATCTGTGTGAGCCAGGGTTTTCAGGTAAATTTGTCAGTCACAGATTTTAGAAGTTGTTAAAGTTCTTATGGTGAAAATAATTTCCGAGACTTAGAAGTTTGTTAAGGCCTTATGGGAGAAATTCAAATAACGTGTGTAGCACTTTAGGGCTTCCAGGAGAACTCTACGGACATATTTTACATGTTTTCAACTTACAAAATCGTCTATGTAAGCCTTAGTTATTCATATAAATTTAGAAAATCACCTGTGTAAGTCAGGGTTTTCAAGTCTCGTACATCACACCCCCCTCCCTCCCCCCTTACCTCGCAATCTGTCGCGTCACCTTTATTTACTTTGCGCCCAGCCAGCCAGTCGGCTCTTAATCTTATCTTATCTTATCCGTAATATCTGGACCGTCCCTCCTCTCTCTCTCTCTCCCTCCTCTCTCTCTCTCCTCTTCATATTATTCCCTCTTCCTATTTTCGGACATACTATATTTTATTCCTTTTTCATTAACCAGTCAGTTTTATACAAATCAACCGAAGCATCTCAATGTAACCTTTAATACTGAAAACTGCCTCAGAGACTATCTAAGCTGGCCCCAGCTACCTTCCCCAGGCTATCTGCCCGAGGCAATCATCACCTGATTATCTGCCCCAGACATCTACCAGTCATTGTCGGCGTTCGCCACCGTAATAATTTATATATATATACATTAAGCGTTAATAAAACTTATTTATTTATTTATAATTTATTTAGTCATCTAATTCATAGTTTACACAATTTATAATAAAAGAATTTATTCCCAGTATTCGCCAATCATTCTCGCTATTAATAAAACAGCCAAACGCTCACTCAGGGGCACACTATCATTATTACGCTCATTCAGGGGCCCCCTCAGATCGCCAAAGTCTCAGAGGCCCACACTTTCAGTCAACATTCAATCTTCATCCTGTTCACAAGGTTCCCCTAGCCTAGTCATATCATCATGTCAGTGTCAGTGTGTCCTCTGTGCCTGTCTCCTATCAACAACGAAATCGTTCATGTGTGTCAAACACGATGTTTAACATGCCTAGGTGAAATGTCCATCAACGCTCTTCAAGAATGCAGACTATACTGTATAGGATGCAACGGGCCTACACCGCCTGGACATTTTGACGTAACCTGTACCAGCTGTGGACAACTCTATTGTGCAAATCGTAAGTATCGCTTTTTCTCGCACATTCAATAAACTTTCAAAGAAAATATATATCCGAAACACACATACATACATACATACAGACAGTCAATTTATATATATTATTTTCATTTCAGTTCATGGTTCTACTTCCTGCCCATACTGTCGTTTCTCCGTTAACCGGGAACCTCCCACCGAAGCCAGAAACGTCATTGAACCTCCACCCAAACGCCGTCGCATCATAAATAACCGTACGTTTTCACAATAATTTTCATAATTTTTAAAGTTAATAATTGTATATTTATCAAGTGTATAAACAAGTAATAAGTACTCATACAGAAAAATATTTCCATTACAGGAGTTCCTATTCGTGATCAAGAGAATCTCATACTTGGTGGAATCAACATCCCAGCTCGTAAGTAATATTATTATTTATCTGTAATTCAGTTTTTCCTCTTATTTAAACTTTTTGTTTTTCCTCTTAATAATAATTCCTCTTATTTACACCATATTTTCCTATTAAGGTTTTCAAATCCTCTTATTGTTTTCAAATTTGTTTTCCTCTTAATGTTTATTTCATTGCTAATATTATATTACAGAATCTCCCCTGGATTCAACCCAACCCTCTGAGTGGAGCACGCCTGTACGCAGTCAGCCCCAGCTGTCCCAGGAGCTAGAAGAAGATGAACCAGACGGCAACCAGCAGGCATCCTCAGATGAAGAAGAAGAAGACAATCAACCCCCTGTTCACGACATATCAGATGAAGAAGTCAACGCTCCAGATTCCCCAGAGGTACTTAACTTAGATAACGTTGTTCCGCGAGTGTTAGAAGTCATTAACCATTTCGAAGGATCATTCTCGAGACATTCGTTCTCCATTCCCGGTCATTTAGACGCTGACCCCAGCTTATATATAAATAGGTATAGGGAATTTTTTATAGAATATATAGACAATCAGTTCAGACAAATACAGGAAGAATTCCCTCCCTCATTTCACATTTACCCTGATGTAAGCCTAATTTTGCAAAAACTTAATCATGCCGACGATCAATATGAAATATTAGACGAAGTATTTTCAATTAGAGGCGAAACTCAGATTGTTACACAGGAAGAGGTGGAAGTTCTCGTAAATTCATGGGTTGACGAAATGTCTGCTAAAATTGACGAATGCCTAAAAAATGTCCAATCCTCAAGTGTAGGAATTCATTCCATGTCAGGCTTTGCCATTAATTTTTCATATATTCGCCACCCTATGCGCCTTGGATCTTACGTACCATATCCTGCAAAATTAAGGGGTAAAGAAACAGTATTTAATCCTGAAAGTGAAGGAGATGAGTGTTTGTTACAGTGCATTGCGGCGTATAAAAACTTAGCATTGGGCAGGACTATGAATAACGTTAGAAAGTATTACAAAAACCTTCGATGGTGTAGAAGATTCGTAGTATGGGCAGATGAAATCAGATTCCCCGTATCATTTGATAACCTTAAGAAAATAGAGAAGCTTAACAAAATTTCTATTTATATTTATACAATAACTCATGAAAGTAACAGATACTATCTTAGTTTAGCTAGGAAAAGCCAGGAAAAGTATGCCGATAAAGTCCCTTTGTTGTTATTAGAAGGCAAGCATCTCTGTCTGATCAAGGACTTTGATAAATTTGTAAAGAGTATTAACCACCATTCTGGAAGGATTCCTAACACTCATAAATTCTGTAAAATTTGCCTTTTGCATGCTCCCTTAGACGAAATTCAGGCTCACGAAGAGTCATGCACTGTATCCCAAGTATTTTCGTTCTATAATCCTAGTGATAAAATCAGTTTTAAAAATTACGGTAGGACCTATAGCCCAACTCACACCGCCTATTACGATTTTGAATGTCTATTAGACCGTCAAAATCCTAGAGGCATGGTGGAATGTAAGCATAAAGCAATTGCTTATGCTTACATGATTTTAGACAGGGAATTCAATGTCGTAGAAACGTATTCATACGTAGGTCCAGATGCGGTCAATCATTTTATTACAAAGCTAGAAGCCTCATGGAAAGCTATTCATGCTCAGCTCCCCAACTTCCCTAAGAACTTGTCTAGAGAACAGGAAAGAATGTTTCAA
Source organism: Procambarus clarkii (assembly GCF_040958095.1). NCBI lineage: Eukaryota > Metazoa > Arthropoda > Malacostraca > Decapoda > Cambaridae > Procambarus > Procambarus clarkii. Next base: position 11,101,779 of record NC_091214.1, on the reverse strand, counting down.
AGACAAAATACGTGTCAATTGTGTCATCAAACTTTCAAGGATAAGAAAGATAAACATAGACATCATAATCATGCTATTCAGGAAAATAATTACTTAGGTGCTTATTGTGCTCGTTGCAATTTACAATGTAAAAATGCTCGTAGATACTTGACTACATTTTCCCATAATGCTGCCTATGATCTTGGAATTATACTTAAAGAACTGTCCAAAAATCCTCACCGCGATGTAGAAATTCTAACCAAGGAAGGATTGAAATTTATGCAAGTCATCATAGGTAAACTTAAATTCCTAGATAGCCTAGCTCTCCTAAATGGGTCATTAGGAACCTTAGCAAGCGAGCACGTTGCCGGTAAGAAACCCACCAAGTACACTGAACACATACTAAATGGCGTATCCGATGAAGCTAAAGCTCTGTTAATTAAAGGTAAACAAAGCCTATGTTATGATTATATTTCTTCCATGGACGTGTTAGACGAACCTCAGCTCCCTTCGCGAGATAAGTTTTACAATGTTTTACATGACTCTCCACTGTCTGAAGAAGATTATAACAATGCTCTTAAAGTATTTAATTTAGGGAACTGTACAAACATCAAGGATTACCTCATGTTATATTTAAAAGTCGACGTGGGAATGCTAGTTGATATATTTACACTTTGGCGAACATCACTGAAAGAAATTTATGAACTAGATATTGTTTTCTATGTATCACTTCCTAGTTATGCTTGGGACGCTTTCTTATTTAAATCAAAAGTTGTACTTGACTATGTGTATGATCAGAATATATATGATTTGTTGAGAAGGAATCTTAGAGGAGGGTTCACATCTTCCATTAGACAATTTACACAGGCTGTTAACGAGCACACTACATCTAACCCTAGCTCTGATGACGATACTCACATTTTGTACCTCGACTTTAACAGCTTATATGCAGCGTGCATGGCTGAGGTACTTCCCCAGGGAGGGATTAGACAATTAACTGACCTTGAGCGGGATACCTTATTAGGGCAAGGGTTACAACATATCCCCTGTAATCAAGACAAAGGTTATTGGATTTTATGCGATACAAAACATGTATCTCCCGAGGTAGCTAGGTATACTGATGATCTGCCCCTTGTACTGTCTCATACTAATATAACGGAGGAGTTTTTGTCAGAGTACAGTAAGAAAACCCTTAATGATGAAAAACGTAAGCTCCCACCTAAAAATACTAAGTTAATTGCATCCCACTTGCCCCAAAACGACTACTTAGTAAGCCTTGATTTCCTGCAATTGCTATTAAAACTTGGACTAGAAGTTGAACGAGTAAAAACAATCTATGAATTTAATCAGGCTCCCTATTTAAAAGATTTTATTTCAACCAACATTCGAGAACGAGCCAATACCACCTGTAAAGTTAAAGGAAAAGCTTTTAAACTCATAAGTAATAGTCTGTACGGGAAATCAATGACAAATATATCTCGATATGCTAATACTCACCATCTAGTAACGACAAAACATTCATTCTTAACTCATGCAAGAAACCCTTTGTATAAACGAGCTGTCTCTTTAGGTCAAGATAGGGTTCTCTGTACAGTAATGAAAGACATCCTTAAAGTTACCACTCCTTCTTACATGGGTTATCAGATCTTGCAGATAGCCAAGAGGCGTTTATACGAGTTCTGGTATAATGTAGTTAAAGCCCATTATGGGGAGAGAGCTAGACTAATTTATACGGATACAGACTCATTTATATTTACTCTGACCTGTAAAGATGCTTTCCAAGAAATGACAAAAGCTCCTCTAGTAGATTATATGGATTTCAGTAATTTTGACAAAGATCATCCCATGTATTCTGCTACTCGCAAAGGTGAACTAGGACTCCTCAAGTCAGAAGTAAAGCAGAAAATCATAACTGAATTAATTGCACTCAAGCCTAAAACTTACTCTCTCCTAACCCTTGATAATGAACATTTATGTAAATGTAAAGGGATTCCTTATCACCAACAAAAGAAAATAACACATGCATCTTTTCAGAACACATTAGAGACAAATACAACTTTTAATTTTGTATCCCGATCCATTCGTAATGTTAATGGACAGATATGCACGTGTAAAACAACTAAGCGCGGTCTGTCAGCTTTTGATGACAAGAGGTACCTCATTAGTCCCACAGAGTCATTAGCTTACGGTCACCCAGACATTCCAGAGCGTGAGGTACAGGTACAGGTAGAGGAAGAGGTACAGGAAGAGGTACAGGTAGAGGAAGAGGCGCAGGTAGGGGATCCAGTAATTGTAGATAATCCCCAACCAAGACGTCAATTGTTCCCCATTTTTAATCTTTGGGAAAAGCGGGATAGAGTCGCTCAGCAATTATTCCCTAACAACAACTAAGTCTGTTACTGTATTGTCTATGTATTATCTATAACTATATTCAAATGTCTATGATATTGTATTGGCTATGATTTGTTACTGTATTGGATATGAAAATGACTAAGATTTGTTACTGTATTGGATATGTTATGACTATGTTTTAATGTCTATGATAATATATATTCTATGATTTTATTACTGCATTTGATATGTTCAAATTGCTATTTTAAGACTGATTTATTTATTACTGTATTGGATATGTTATGACTATGATTCAAATGTCTATAATAATGTATATTCTATGATTTTATTACTGTATTGGATATGTTATGATTTTATTGGCTGTGATATTGTATATTCTATGATTTTATTGGCTGTGATATTGTATATTCTATGATTTTATTACTGTATTGGATATGAAATGACTATGATTTTATTGGCTATGATATTGTATATTCTATGATTTTATTACTGTATTGGATATGAAATGACTATGATTCAAATGTCTATAATAATGTATATTCTATGATTTTATTACTGTATTGGATATGTTATGACTATGATTTTATTGGCTATGATATTGTATATTCTATGATTTTATTACTGTATTGGATATGTTATGACTATGATTTTATTGGCTATGATATTGTATATTCTATGATTTTATTACTGTATTGGATATGTTATGACTATGATTCAAATGTCTATAATAATGTATATTCTATGATTTTATTACTGTATTGGATATGTTATTACTATGATTTTATTGGTTATGTTTAAATAAAACTTGAATGTAGATTTCGTTTAAATACTCCTTTCATTATATATTTGTAGTTAGTCTATTGAATCCTAGCAACATGGAAGGGCAGAAAAAAGTTATTACTGAATCCCAGTTGAATATATTTAGTGAGCCGTCAAGAATTATTATTGCTGGATTTTCAAATGGTGGGAAGAGCTATTTATGTGCTAAAATGATAGAGAAATATCAGCAGAACTTTGCAAAAATAATTATCTGTGGAAGCGGGTATAAAGAGTTGAGAACTAATCCACTCTTTAAACATAAGATATCTTTTTACTCTGAAATTGTAAACCCGTTAGATGATCGTGATCCAGAGGACACATCTCATATATTAGTTGTTTATGATGACTTGTATGTTGAATCTACAAACTCTAAAATAGTAAGTGATATATTTACTAAGGGACGGCATGAGAACATCTCTGTTATTTTTATAACCCAAAATATATTTTTCAGTGGGAAATTTTCTAGATCTATAAGTTTAAATGCTTCTCATTTTATTCTGCTTAAATCAAGAGACTTGTCCCAGATAGAAACATTAGGCAGACAAATATTCGGAAAACAAGATGCCAAGAAATTTTTAGATATATATAAGAAAGTGATTTCTCGACAGTATGGGTATTTACTTGTTGACTTGGGCGTTAAAACACCTGAATCCATAATATTTAGGGGAAATATTGTAAATGAACCCCCATATGAAATAGTGTATCAATGGTGAACATTACACAAGCTCTTAATAAGATATACAATGACCCCAAGTCCATAGGTGGGTTTGGTGGCGTTTTAAAATTGTATAAGGCTGCAAAGAAAACAATCCCTGAAATAACTATAAAAGATGTGAAAGACTATTTAAAAACGTCTAATGCTTATACCTTACATCTATTAAAAAAACGTAAATTTAAACGAAGACGTATCTTAGCACCTAGACCTAAAGCTTCCTTTACCAGTGACTTGGCTGATATGACATTGTTAGCTAAGCACAACAATGATATTAAATATTTATTAGTTTGTGTTGATATATTTTCAAGGTTTGCACATGTAGTTCCACTATCCACTAAATCAGGTCAGAGTGTAAGTGAAGCCATGAAAGCTGTTCTGGACTTACCTTCATCAAAAGGTGTAAGGAAGCTTAACACTGATAAGGGCGGTGAATTCTATAATAAATATATGAAACGATTGTTAGACAGTAAAAACATTGATCTGTACAGTGTATTTTCTCAGGAAACTAAAGCCAGCATTGCAGAGAGATTTATAAGAACATTGAAAACTAAGATATATAAATATTTAACGGCTTATAACACCTTAACCTATATAAATGTTTTACCTGATATGGTTAAAACGTATAATAGAACACCACATAGAGGATTAAAGGGGAAAATACCTATTGATGTACATGCTTTATCTTTGCCTCGAGATGTGACTAGGCAGTTTAAGCTCATGTATAAAGGAGAGCAGCAGACTAAGCCACGCATCAGTAATCATCTGTCTGTAGGAGATACAGTACGGCTTGCCTTATCTAATCGTATTTCAAAGTTCAAAAGAGGTTTTCATCAACAGAACACTAAGGAAATATTTACAATTGCTCAAACTGATACTAAACAACCCGTGCCTTTATATTATCTAAAGGACTTAAATAATAGACTTATAGAAGGCGGATTTTATAGAGAGGAGTTGACTCCCACCTACTTGTCAGATACATTTGAAATTGAGAGAATTATAAGTAAACGTAAAGTTGGTAATACTACTTTATATAAAGTTAGATACGTCGGTTACGACAGTTCATTTGATCAGTGGGTGAATTCAGATGACGTGAAGAAACTATGAAGAAGCAGCCCTTAGTTAGCAAGTATCGTGGATTTATTGAACTATTAGCTAGATTAGGTTATAATTCTAGGAAAAAGTTAATTAAGACTCTTAAAAAGGAACATATACTTTGCTTATCAGAAATATTTAATAATTTCTTAAAAAATAAAATTGAAGTTGGGAAGCCTATTTTAAAGAGACTTTCTAAATATAGAGCTCTACTCCATACATTAGCCTGTAAGAAGAAAGCTATTTCACTCAAGAAAGACATATTAACAAGTAAAAGAGGAGGTAATTTATTGGGCATTTTACTTCCCATAGCTATAAATTTCATTTCAAGGCTATTTAATAAGGAATAATGAAAGAATTCTATCTTGTACCACGAAAAGCTATTGATCAACAGAAGCCTACGGCAGTAAGTGTTGAGAAGCCTACGATGACAGTGAGAACAAATCCTGTTATACAACACTTGATAGACTTAAGATTAAAGCTTAAGGATTATGATTTTGCTGTCTCCTTGTTAAATTATTTTAATACAACTGGACTTGTAAAGTGGGATGAGGAAGGGAACATTACATCGCCAGTTACGGGGCTCAATATTGTTGATGACGTTATAGGCAGGATGTGCACTCCGAAATTGTTATTCCCAGAAGATAAACTGCCAATTGCAAAGTTGTTCTACTCTTTGACATCTACACCTAAGAATTTATTTAGAAATGTAGATGCGAAAAATCAAGTGTTTTCTCCTCCAAGTTTGAAGAGGAAGATCAAGGCTGTAGATGAAGGAGAGTCTACCTGGATATCATATTAAGGTGAGTTTCTGTTTATTTTTATCATTTACTATTAGTCTACAGGATGGATAGTTACGTTATATATGCAGCGAGTAACTCTGATACTGATGTATTTAAAAACAATGCTCCCAATGCTTTTGAAAATAGATTACATAATCAGCTGCCTTTAGACCCGAATAAAGCTTATGAAGTGTGCCTGAAGAATATATTCCTGCCTCCATCTTATTTCGCTGTTAGGGGGAATGACCCGGAAAGTTTTATTTCAGTTCAACTTCTAGTGTCTAATAAAAGTTTATCTGATTTGAGTACGGTGAATACATCTTTCAATTTAAAGTCGGATATTTTAGCCAGTGATAATTGCATAGAGCTAACGACTATTTTAAATAGAGAAATTTCTACTATATTTTCAAAAGGTTCACTGAGTTTTATAGGACCCGTACTTAATTATAATTTCCCAGATCATGGGGACGTTTATATGAAATATGATTCGAGTATTAATCGAATTAAGTTTAATGCAGCATTTAGTGAGAAGTTGTTAAAATTATTTATTACAAAGGATGGAAAATTAGTTGTTCGAATTTCTTTATCTTTCGGTCGAAATATATGTAAAGTTATTGGAGCTGAAGTAGGTAAAGCCTATGATATTTTTATTATGAATAAGCCACCTAATAACAGGTTATTTGTACAAGATACTTGCTATTATCATCCTAGGCCAGGAGGCCGTATAGATTTCTTGTGTGTATATTGTGATAAGGTGCAGCCCACCATGTTTGGTAATCAGATTGTAAATATCTTGGATGTTGTTTCGTTTCAAAGTAATGTAACACACAGGAAATTATATAAACCTTTAAATACGACTAATATTGATGGCATCAGTATTAGATTAACAGATCAAGATGGGGAGCCTGTATATTTTGAAAAGGATGGATGTACGATTGCTGTATTACATATTAGACCCGTTGATATATAATGGCATGAGTAGAGGGAGTTTATCATTCTCTCTTGGCCTGTTTAAACATGAGGGTCGGGTTTGTACCGCTGTCTGTTGACGAGGTAGGGCGATTTATCGCTCCTCGAGGGAAGAGAGGTGGAGCACTGGGCGATATTACTGTTTTTGATAGAAGACATTTAAGAGGTGGTGGAATATTAAGTTTCTTAACTGGTCTAGCTCGTAGAGCAACTCCTTTCCTATTAAAAACTATTATGCCAGCTGCATTGACAATGGGACAGAATGTTTTGCAGGATATAAATGCTGGTCAAGGTACTTTGAAAGATTCAATTAGAAAACGCGGTATGGAAACATTGAAAAGTATAGGTCCTAAATTGTTAGCAGGTGGCCGAATAACGAAAAGAAAAACGAAAAGACCTGCCTATATAACGAAAATGGATAGATATAAAGACGTGTTTTCATAAAACAGTACTAGTTGTATGCTAGACGCGGACATGATGAGTGTAAATGCTCCTAGTGCAGCATTGCAAGTTCCTTTAGAAAATTATACAGCTGCTATAAGCGATGGCTTTCCTAAAGTTAATCCGCATAGAATGGTTGAAAGTACGATATTTTCAAGACAGACACAGGATATTTTACCTGTGAATTCAAGTATTAACAATAAATTTAAAGACTCTTATATTGAATTCCGTATCCCGGGAGTTAAGGGGCAATTTATTGATCTTTCGAGCTTGACGCTAGAACTGATGGTTGAATTAACGGGACCTGACGGAATTACGGCTTTAGCGGATATTAAAAATGCATCAATAGTCAATGGTTTGTCCCAGACAATGTTTAAAGCTGTAACTGTTTATTTAAATGAGCAAGTGGTGGAAACTAATTCACTATTTTCATATTTATCATATGTAAAGCTAATGACGACGCTTTCTGAATGTAAAGCTGAAAGATTTAAAGAACTGACGTATTTCTATAATGATGTTTTCCCTGAAAAATATGATGTAGATTATTTTAAGAATGCCTCAGAAGACCTTAAATCTAGATTTGTAAAGTTAAAAACTGAGGGAGTAAATTGTTGCTTTAAACTGCTATTGGACATTACAACTTTGAGCGAATATCTTTTGGATGGAATTGATATTCGTTTGAGATTAGAACTTAACAGTGATCCGTGGGTTATAAACAGTATTGAATCTGGATATAAGTTTAACATAAAACTAGCTAGAATGTGGATTGATCGGATAACTCCATTTGCATCTGGATTGGAGGCTATTAATAGAGCTCTGGCTGAACAAAATACGCCAGTTACATATACGTTTGATAAGACACTCCACAAGACGTTCATTCTTGGTAATGGGCAGCAGAGATTAAGTATTGACCAGCCATGGGGGAGCATTATCCCAGATAAATTATTTATTATGATGATGGATATGGAAGCAATATCAGGAGCGTATACACTTAATCCACTTTATTTCGATCACTGCGATTTATCTAATGTATATATTACACGTGATGGGACAAACTTATTTAATATAACTTGCAAATTCCCGAATAAATGTTCGAAACTATACTACGAGACTCAAAATACAGTAGGCTTTAATGCTTGCAATACCTTGACATATAATTCATTTATAAAAGGAAGAACATTACTGGCATTTAGACTAACGCCTGAGGAATTGAGAGATACCCTTCCTATAGAGGCTTCGGGCAACCTGAGAATTACATTAGAATTTGCTGTTCCAGCGAAATCAAATAAAGTTATTATTTTATTTGGAATTACAACGGGAGTATTGAGAATTTATTCCGATAGGCGAGTTGTGTGTGATACAAGAGCATGAACTGCAAACAAATTAATACGGCATTGAACGATATGAAAGGTAGTAAAGCTAAATATATTGGATGCTATTTAGCGACGGATATATATAGAATAATGAAGCAAATACGGGACAGACCGATTATGTTTATAATAAATACCTTAGGAAGGGACTCTAAGGAAGTAATGGGTCACTGGATTGCTGTATATAAATCTAAACGGAAAATAGTTATACTCGATTCATATGGAATAAATGTGTATTCGCCATATATTTCGGAGTTTTTAAATTATTATAAAGACTGTGATGTATACACGTTTACAGAGAGACTTCAGAGTTTAAATACTTACGTATGCGGGCTATATGCGATGTTTTTCTGTTACCATCTTTCAAACAAGGATCTAAAAACTGCAATAAAGCTATTTGAAACTAGTTTTACTTATGGAGAATATATGCAGAATGATAGGAACGTAATGAGGCTATCTTATGCTTTATTTAAAAATATGCCGAGCTGCTATGAAACGCTGTGTTATGATAAGAGCGATATTTGTTGGAAAATGTGCTTGGAGACGACTGGCTGAATGAGGCTATAACAAATTATCTAACGGAAAATGGTGAGTACATTTGTTTCGAGGTTTTATGTGTCTGATAGATATTGTACATGTGTAAACGCTATCTGAAACTGTTATTCTTTATTTACAGAGATGAAGAGTGAATAGGACGGATATTATACAAGCGGATTGAGGAGCGAGCTTCTTAGAACTTCGGGCTAAATGAGTCGTTTATTATAAATTGTGTAAACTATGAATTAGATGACTAAATAAATTATAAATAAATAAATAAGTTTTATTAACGCTTAATGTATATATATATATATAAATTATTACGGTGGCGAACGCCGACAATGACTGGTAGATGTCTGGGGCAGATAATCAGGTGATGATTGCCTCGGGCAGATAGCCTGGGGAAGGTAGCTGGGGCCAGCTTAGATAGTCTCTGAGGCAGTTTTCAGTATTAAAGGTTACATTGAGATGCTTCGGTTGATTTGTATAAAACTGACTGGTTAATGAAAAAGGAATAAAATATAGTATGTCCGAAAATAGGAAGAGGGAATAATATGAAGAGGAGAGAGAGAGAGGAGGGAGAGAGAGAGAGAGGAGGGACGGTCCAGATATTACGGATAAGATAAGATAAGATTAAGAGCCGACTGGCTGGCTGGGCGCAAAGTAAATAAAGGTGACGCGACAGATTGCGAGGTAAGGGGGGAGGGAGGGGGGTGTGATGTACGAGACTTGAAAACCCTGACTTACACAGGTGATTTTCTAAATTTATATGAATAACTAAGGCTTACATAAACGATTTTGTAAGTTGAAAACATGTAAAATATGTCCGTAGAGTTCTCCTGGAAGCCCTAAAGTGCTACACACGTTATTTGAATTTCTCCCATAAGGCCTTAACAAACTTCTAAGTCTCGGAAATTATTTTCACCATAAGAACTTTAACAACTTCTAAAATCTGTGACTGACAAATTTACCTGAAAACCCTGGCTCACACAGATGATATTGGAACCTGAAAACCATGGCTCCACACAGGTGATATTCTAAATTTACCTGAAAACCCTGGCTCACACGCGGGATATTTGACCTGAAAAAAAATATCACCTGTGTGGAGCCATCCCTACTACTAACCTCCACTACTGCCACCCTCCACTACCGCCATGCTCCACTACTGTCACCCTCCACTTCCGCCATTCTCTTCTACTGCCACCCTCCACTACTGCCATCCTCTACTATCAGAACCCTCCACTAAGCCACCCTCCACTAATGGCACCCTTCACTACCTCAACCCCCCACTACTGCCAACCTCCACTACCGCCATCCTCGACTACTGCCGCCCTCTACTACCACCACCCTCCACTACTGCCACCCTGCACTAACGCCACCCTCCACTACTGCCACCATCCACTACCGCCATCCTCCACAACCTCCACCCTCCACTACTGCTACCTTTCACTACTGCCACCATCCACTACCAGCACCCTCCACTCCTGCCACCCTCCACTACCGCCACCCTCCACTACCGCCACCCTCCACTTCCACCACCCTCCACTACTGCCACCCTCCACTACTGCCACCCTCCAATACAGCCACCCTCCACTACTGACACACTATACTACTGCCACCCTCCACTACTGCCACCCACCACTACTGCCACCCCCCCCCACTTTCACCACCCTTCCCTACCACCACCCTCAACTACCGCCACTTTCTACTTCTGCCACCCTCCACTACCGCCACCCTCCACTACCGTCACCCTCCACCCTCCACTACCGCCACACTCCACTACTGCCACACTCCACCACTGCCACCCTCCACTACCGCCACCCTCCACTACCGCCACCCTCCACTACTGCCACCCTTCACTACTGCTACCCACCAGTACCGCCACCCTCCACCACCGCCACCCTCCACCACCGCCACCCTCCACTACTGCCACCCTCCACAAGTGCCACCCTCCAATACCACCACCCTCCATTTCTGCCATCCTCCACTACTGCCACCCTCCAATACCGCCACCCTCCACTACCGCCACCCTCCACTACTGCCACCCTCCACTACCACCACCCTCCACTACTGCCACCCTCCACAAGTGCCACCCTCCACTACCAGCACCCTCCACTACTGCCACCCTCCAATACAGCCACCCTCCACTACTGACACATTATACTACTGCCACCCTCCACTACTGCTACTCTCCAATACTGCCACCCTCCACTACTGCCACCCACCACTACTGCCACCCCCCCACTTTCACCACCCTTCCCTACCACCACCCTCAACTACCGCCACTTTCTACTTCTGCCACCCTCCACTACAGCCACCCTCCACTACAGCCACCCTCCACTACTGCCAACCTCCACTACTGCCACCCTCCACTACTGCCACACTCCACCACCGCCACCCTCCACTACTGCCACCCTCCACTACTGCCACCCTCCACTACTGCCACCCTCCACGACTGCCACCCTGCACTACTGCTACCCACCAGTACAGCCACCCTCCACTACTGCCACCTTCCACTACCGCCACCATCCACTACCGCCACCCTCCACTACCGCCACCCTCCACTACCGCCACACTCCACCACCGCCACCCTCCACTACCGCCACCCTGCACTACTGCTACCCACCAGTACCGCCACCCTCCACTACCACCACCCTCCACTACCGCCACACTCCACTACTGCCACACTCCACCACCGCCACCCTCCACTACCGCCACCCTGCACTACTGCTACCCACCAGTACCACCACCCTCCACCACCGCCACCCTCCACTACCGCCACCCTCCACTACTGCCACCCTGCACTACTGCTACCCACCACTACCGCCACCCTCCACTACCGCCACCCTCCACTACTGCCACCCTCCACAAGTGCCACCCTCCAACACCACCACCCTCGACTACTGCCACCCTCCATCACCGCCACCCTCCACTACCGCCACCATCGACTACTGCCACCCTCCACTACTGCCACCCTCCAATACCACCACCCTCCACTACTGCTACCCTCCATCACCGCCACCCTCCACTACCGCCACCATCGACTACTGCCACCCTCCACTACTGCCACCCTCCACTACCACCACCCTCCACTACCACCACCCTCCACTACCACCACCCTCCACTACCACCACCCTCCACTACTGCCACCCTCCACTACTGCCACCCTGCACTACTGCCACCCTCCACTACTGCCACACTCCACTACCGCCACCCTCCACTACTGCCACCTTCCACTACCGCCACCTTCCACTACCGCCACCCTCCACTACCGCCACCCTCCACTACCGCCACCCTCCACTACCGCCACCCTCCACTATCGCCACCCTCCACTACCGCCACCCTTCAATACATTCACCCTCCAATACATCCACCCTCCACTACTGCCACCCTTCGCTACCGCCACCCTCCGCTACTGCAACCCTCCACTACTGCCACCCTCCACTACTGCCACCCTCCACTACTGCCATCCTCTACAACTGCCACCCTCCACTAACGGCACCCTCCACCACCGCCAAGCTCCACAACTGCCACCCTCCACTTCCGCCACCCTCCACTTCCGCTATTCTCCACTACCGCCACCCTCCACTATCGCCACCCTCCACTACCAGCACCCTCCACAAGTGCCACCCTCCAATACCACCACCCTCTACTATTGACACCCTCCACTACCACTACCCTTTATTACTGCCATTCTCTTCTACTGCTACCCTCCACTACTGCCACCCTCCACTACCACCACACTCCACTACCAACACACTCTACTACCACCACCCTCCACTACCACCACCCTCCACTACTGCCACCCTCCACTACTGCCACCCTCCACTACCGCCAACCTCCACTACTGCCACCCTCCACAACCGCCATCCTCGACTTCCGCCACCCTCCACTACCACCACCCTCCACTACTGCCACCCTCCACTACTGCCACCCTCCACTACCACTACCCTCCAATACCACCACCCTCCACTACTGCCACCCTCCACTACTGCCACCCTCCACTACCGCGAACCTCCACTACTGCCACCCTCCACAACCGCCATCCTCGACTTCCGCCACCCTCCACTACCACCACCCTCCACTACTGCCACCCTCCACTACCAACACCCTCCACTACCACCACCATCCACTACTGCCACCCTCCACTACTGCCACCCTCCACTACTGCCACTCTCCAATACTGCCACCCTCCATGACTGCCACCGTCCTCTATCGCCACCCTACACTACTGCCAACCTCCACTACCGCCACCCTCCACTACCGCCACCCTCAACTACCGCCACCCTCCACTACTACTACCCTCCACTACCACCACCCTCCACTACCACCACCCTCCACTAGTGCCACCCTCCACTACCACCACCCTCCACTAGTGCCACCCTCCATTACTGCCATCCTCTACTAATGCCACCCTCCACCCTCTACTTTGACCACCATCCACTACTGCTACCTTCCACTACTGCCACCCTCCACTTTGCCACCCTCCATGACCACCACCCTCCACTACTGCGACCCTCCACTACCGCCACACTCCACTACCGCCACCCTCCACTACCGCCACCCTCCACTACCGCCACCCTCCACTACTGCCACCCTCCACAACCACCACCCTCCACTACCGCCACCCTCCACTACCGCCACCCTCCACAACCACCACCCTCTACTACTGCCACCCTCCACTACCTGCACCCTCCACTACCTGCACCCTCCACTACTGCCACCCTCCACTACTGCCACCCTCCACTACCCGCACCCTCCACTACCTGCACCCTCCACTACTGCCACCCTCCACTACCCGCACCCTCCACTACTGCCACCCTCTACTACTGCCACCCTCCACTACCGCCACCCTCCACTACCGCCACCCTCCAATACTGCCACCCTCCATTACCGCCATCCTCGACTGCCGTCACCCTCCACTACTGCCACCCTACACTACTGCCACACTTCACTGCTGCCACCCTGCACTTCTGCCACCCTCCACTACTGCCCCCCTCCACTACCGCCACCCTCCATTACGACCACCCTCCACTACTGCTAACCTCCACTACTGCCACCCTCCACTACCGCCATGCTCCACTACTGTCACCCTCCACTTCCGCCATTCTCTTCTACTGCCACCCTCCACTACTGCCATCCTCTACTATCAGAACCCTCCACTAAGCCACCCTCCACTAATGGCACCCTTCACTACCTCAACCCCCCACTACTGCCAACCTCCACTACCGCCATCCTCGACTACTGCCGCCCTCTACTACCATCACCCTCCACTACTGCCACCCTGCACTAACGCCACCCTCCACTACTGCCACCATCCACTACCGCCATCCTCCACAACCTCCACCCTCCACTACTGCTACCTTTCACTACTGCCACCATCCACTACCAGCACCCTCCACTCCTGCCACCCTCCACTACCGCCACCCTCCACTACCGCCACCCTCCACTTCCACCACCCTCCACTACTGCCACCCTCCACTACTGCCACCCTCCAATACAGCCACCCTCCACTACTGACACTATACTACTGCCACCCTCCACTACTGCCACCCTCCAATACTGCCACCCTCCACTACTGACACACTATACTACTGCCACCCTCCACTACTGCCACCCACCACTACTTCCACCCTTCCACCCTTCCCTACCACCACCCTCAACTACCGCCACTTTCTACTTCTGCCACCCTCCACTACCGCCACCCTCCACTACCGCCACCCTCCACCCTCCACTACCGCCACACTCCACTACTGCCACACTCCACCACTGCCACCCTCCACTACCGCCACCCTCCACTACCGCCACCCTCCACTACTGCCACCCTGCACTACTGCTACCCACCAGTACCGCCACCCTCCACCACCGCCACCCTCCACCACCGCCACCCTCCACTACTGCCACCCTCCACAAGTGCCACCCTCCAATACCACCACCCTCCATTACTGCCATCCTCCACTACTGCCACCCTCCAATACCGCCACCCTCCACTACCGCCACCCTCCACTACTGCCACCCTCCACTACCACCACCCTCCACTACTGCCACCCTCCACAAGTGCCACCCTCCACTACCACCACCCTCCACTACCAGCACCCTCCACTACTGCCACCCTCCAATACAGCCACCCTCCACTACTGACACACTATACTACTGCCACCCTCCACTACTGCTACTCTCCAATACTGCCACCCTCCACTACTGCCACCCACCACTACTGCCACCCCCCCACTTTCACCACCCTTCCCTACCACCACCCTCAACTACCGCCACTTTCTACTTCTGCCACCCTCCACTACAGCCACCCTTCACTACAGCCACCCTCCACTACAGCCAACCTCCACTACTGCCACCCTCCACTACTGCCACACTCCACCACCGCCACCCTCCACTACTGCCACCCTCCACTACTGCCACCCTCCACTACTGCCACCCTCCACGACTGCCACCCTGCACTACTGCTACCCACCAGTACAGCCACCCTCCACTACTGCCACCCTCCACTACCGCCACCCTCCACTACCGCCACCCTCCACTACCGCCACCCTCCACTACCGCCACCCTCCACTACCGCCACACTCCACTACCGCCACACTCCACCACCGCCACCCTCCACTACCGCCACCCTGCACTACTGCTACCCACCAGTACCGCCACCCTCCACTACCGCCACCCTCCACTACCGCCACACTCCACTACTGCCACACTCCACCACCGCCACCTTCCACTACCGCCACCCTCCACTACCGCCACCCTCCACTACTGCCACCCTGCACTACTGCTACCCACCAGTACCACCACCCTCCACCACCGCCACCCTCCACTACCGCCACCCTCCACTACTGCCACCCTGCACTACTGCTACCCACCACTACCGCCACCCTCCACTACCGCCACCCTCCACTACTGCCACCCTCCACAAGTGCCACCCTCCAACACCACCACCCTCGACTACTGCCACCCTCCATCACCGCCACCCTCCACTACCGCCACCATCGACTACTGCCACCCTCCACTACTGCCACCCTCCAATACCACCACCCTCCACTACTGCTACCCTCCATCACCGCCACCCTCCACTACCGCCACCATCGACTACTGCCACCCTCCACTACTGCCACCCTCCACTACCACCACCCTCCACTACCACCACCCTCCACTACCACCACCCTCCACTACCGCCACCCTCCACTACTGCCACCCTGCACTACTGCCACCCTCCACTACAGCCACCCTCCACTACTGCTACCCATCAGTACCGCCACCCTCCTCTACTGCCACCCTCCACTTCAGCCACCCTCCACTACTGCCACCCTCCACTTCAGCCACCCTCCACTACTGCCAACCTCCACTACTGCCAACCTCCACTACTGCCACCCTCCACTACTGCCACACTCCACCACCGACACACTCCACCACCGCCACCCTGCACTACTGCCACCCTCCACTACCACCACCCTCCACTACTGCCACCCTCCACTACCGCCACCCTCCACTACCGCCACCCTCCAATACCACCACACTCCACTACCGCCACACACCACTACCACCACAATCCACTACCGCCACCCTCCACTATCGTCACACTCCATTACCGCCACCCTCCACTACTGCCACCCTCCACTCCTGGCACCCTCCACTACCGCCACCCTCCACTACTGCCACCCTCCAATACCACCACACTCCACTTCAGCCACCTTCCACTACCACCACCCTCCACTACTGCCACCCTCAACTACTGCCACCCTCCACTATCGCCACCCTCCACTACCGCCACCCTCCACTACCGCCACCCTCCACTACCGCCACCCTCCACTACTGCCACCCTCCACTACCGCCACCCTCCAATACCACCACACTCCACTACCGCCACCCTCCACTACTGCCACCCTCCACTACCACCACCCTCCACTACCGCCACCCTCCACTACTGCCACCCTCCACTACCGCCACCCTCCAATACCACCACACTCCACTACCGCCACACACCACTACCACCACACTCCACTACCGCCACCCTCCACTATCGCCACACTCCACTACCGCCACCCTCCACTACTGCCACCCTCCACTCCTGGCACTCTCCACTACCACCACCCTCCACTACTGCCACCCTGCACTACCGCCACCCTCCACTACCGCCACACTCCACTACCGCCACCCTCCACGATCGCCACCCTCCACTATCGCCACCCTCCACTACCGCCACCCTCAACTACCGCCACCCTCAACTACTGCCACCCTCCACTACCACCACCCTCCACTATCACCACCCTCCAATAGTGCCACCCTCCAATACCACCATCCTCTGCTAATGCCACCCTGCATTACTGCCACCCTCCACCCTCTACTTCGACCACCCTCCACTACTGCCACTCTCCAATACTGACACAGTTACTACTGCCATCCTCCAATACTGCCACCCTCCACTACTGCCACCCTCCACTACTGCCACCCCTCCACTTCCACCACCCTTCCCTACCACCACCCTCAACTACCACTACTTTCTACTTCTGCCACCCTCCACTACTGCCACCCTCCACTACTGCCACCCTCCACTACTGCCACCCTCCATGACTGCCACCCTCCACTATCGCCACCCTCCACTACTGCCACCAACCACTACCGCCACCCTCCACTACCGCCACCCTCCACTACCGCCTCCCTCCACTACCGCCACCCTCCACTATCGCCACCGTCCACTACCGCCACCCTCCACTATCGCCACCCTCCACTACCGCCACACACCACTACCACCACACTCCACTACCGCCACCCTCCACTATCGCCACCCTCCACTATCGCCACCCTCCACAACCGCCACCCTCCACTACCGCCACCCTCCAATACCACCACCCTCCAATACCACCACACTCCACTACCACCACACTCCACTACCGCCACCCTCCACTACCGCCACCCTCCACTACCGCCTCCCTCCACTACCGCCACCCTCCACTACCGCCACCCTCCACTACCGCCACCCTCCACTACCGCCACCCTCCACTACCGCCACCCTCCACTATCGCCACCCTCCACTACCGCCACCCTCCAATACCACCACCCTCCAATACCGCCACACTCCACTACCGCCACACTCCACTACCGCCACCCTCCACTACCGCCTCCCTCCACTACCGCCACCCTCCACTACCGCCTCCCTCCACTACCGCCACCCTCCACTACCGCTTCCCTTCACTACCGCTACCCTCCACTACCGCCACCCTCCACTACCGCCACCCTCCACTATCGCCACCCTCCACTACTGCCACCCTCCACTACCGCCACCCTCCACTACCGCCACCCTCCACTACCGCCACCCTTGACTACCACCTCCCTCCACTACCACCACCCTCCACTAGTGCCACCCTCCACTACCACCACCCTCCACTAGTGCCACCCTCCAATACCACCATCCTCCACAAGTGCCACCCTCCAATACCACCATCCTCCTCTACTGCCACCCTCCACTACCACCACCCTCCACTAGTGCCATCCTCCACTTCGACCACCATCCACTACTGCCACCCTCCACTACTGCTACCCTCCATTACTGCCATCCTCAACTACTGCCACCCTCCACTACCACCACCTTCCACTACCACCACCCTCCTCAACTGCCACCCTCCACTACCACCACCCTCCACTACTCCCACCCAGCACTACTGCCACCCTCCACTACCGCCACCCTCCACTACCGCCACCCTCCACTACCGCCACCCTCCACTACCTCCACCCTCCACTACTGCTACCCTCCACTACCAGCACCCTCCACTCCTGCCACCCTGCACTACTGCCACCCTGAACTACTGCCACCCTCCACTACCACCACCCTCCACTACTGCCACCCTCCACTTCGACCACCCTCCACTACTGCTACCTTCCACTACTGCCACCCTGAACTACTGCCACTCTCCACTACCGCCACTCTCCACTACAGCTACCCTCCACTAATGCCACACTCCACTACCACCAACTTCCACTGCCACCACCCTCCACTATCGCCACCCTCCACTACTGCCACCCTCCACTTCGACCACCATCCCCTACTGCTACCTTCCACTACTGCCACCCTGAACTACTGCCACCCTCCACTACCGCCACCCTCCACTACTGCCACTTTCCACTACCGCCACCCTCCACTACCGCCACCCTCAACTACGACCACCATCCACTACTGCCACCCTCCACTACCGCCACCCTCCACTAATGACCCACTCCACTACCACTACCCTCCACTACTGCCACCCTGCACTACTGCCACCCTCCACTACCGCCACCCTCAACTACGACCACCATCCACTACTGCTACCCTCCACTACTCACATACTATACAACTGCCACCCTCCACTATCGCCACCCTACACTACTGCCACCCTCCACTACCGCCACCCTCCACTACCACCACCCTCCACTAGTGCCACCCTCCACTACCACCACCCTCCACAAGTGCCACCCTCCACTACCACCATCCTCCACTAGTGCCACCCTCCACTACCACCACCCTCCACTACCACCACCCTCCACTACCACCACCCTCCACAAGTGCCACCCTCCACTACCACCACCCTCCACTTGTGCCACCCTCCACTACCGCCACCCTCCACTACCACCACCCTCCACTACTGCCACCATCCACTACCGCCACCCTCCATGACCACCACCCTCCATCACCGCCACCCTCCACTACCGCCACCCTCCACTACCGCCACCCTCCACTACCGCCACCCTCCACTACCGCCACCCTCCACCAGCGCCATCCTCCACTACCGCCACCCTCCACTACCCCCACCCTCCACTACCGCCACCCTCCACTATCACTCCCCTTTATTACTGCCATCCTCTACTACCGCCACCCTCCACTACCGCCACCCTCCACTACCGCCACCCTCCACTACTGCCACCTTCCAATACCACCACCCTCCACTACCACCACCCTCCACTACTGCCACCCTTCACTGCTGCCACCCTGCACTACTGCCACCCTCCACTACCGCCACCCTCCACTACTGCCACCTTCCAATACCACCACCCTCCACTACTGCCACCCTCCACTACTGCCACCCTTCACTGCTGCCACCCTGCACTACTGCCACCCTCCACTACTGCCCCCCTCCACTACCGCCACCCTCCACTACCACCACCCTCCACTACTGCCACCCTTCACTGCTGCCACCCTGCACTACTGCCACCCTCCACTACTGCCCCCCTCCACTACTGCCACCCTTCACTGCTGCCACCCTGCACTACTGCCACCCTCCACTACCGCCACCCTCCACTACTGCCACCTTCCAATACCACCACCCTCCACTACCACCACCCTCCACTACTGCCCCCCTCCACTACCGCCACCCTCCATTACGACCACCCTCCACTACTGCTACCTTCCACTACTGCCACCCTCCACTACTGCCACTCTCCAATACTGCCACCCTCCACTACTGCCACCCTCCATGACTGCCACCCTCCACTATCGCCACCCTACACTACTGCCACCCTCCACTACTGCCACCCTCCACTACTGCCACTCTCCAATACTGCCACCCTCCACTACTGCCACCCTCCACTACTGCCACCCTCCATGACTGCCACCCTCCACTACTGCCACCCTCCACTACTGCCACCCTACACTACTGCCACCCTACACTACTGCCACTCTCCAATACCACCACCCTCCACTACTGCCACCCTCCATGACTGCCACCCTCCACTACTGCCACCATCCACTACTGCCACCCTCCACTACTGCCACCCTCCACTACTGCCACCCTCCACTACTGTCACCCGCCACTACTGCTACCCTCCACTACTGTCACCCTCCACTACTGCCACCCTCCACTACCGCCACCCTCCACTACTGCCACCCTCCACTACTGCCACCCTACACTACCGCCACCCTCCACTACTGCCACACTCCACCACCGACACACTCCACCCCCGCCACCCTGCACTACTGCCACCCTCCACTACCACCACCCTCCACTACTGCCACCCTCCACTACCGCCACCCTCTACTACTGCCACCCTCCACTACCGCCACCCTCCAATACCACCACACTCCACTACCGCCACACACTACTACCGCCACACACTACTACCACCACACTCCACTACCGCCACCCTCCACTACCGCCACCCTCCACTACCGCCACCCTCCACTACTGCCACCCTCCAATACCACCACACTCCACTTCAGCCACCTTCCACTACCACCACCCTCCACTACTGCCACCCTCAACTACTGCCACCCTCCACTATCGCTACCCTCCACTACCGCCACCCTCCACTACTGCCACCCTCCACTACCGCCACCCTCCAGTACCACCACACTCCACTACCGCCACCCTCCACTACTGCCACCCTCCACTACCACCACCCTCCACTACTGCCACCCTCCACTACCGCCACCCTCCACTACTGCCACCCTCCACTACCGCCACCCTCCAATACCACCACACTCCACTACCGCCACACACCACTACCACCACACTCCACTACCGCCACCCTCCACTATCGCCACACTCCACTACCGCCACCCTCCACTACTGCCACCCTCCACTCCTGGCACTCTCCACTACCACCACCCTCCACTACTGCCACCCTGCACTACCGCCACCCTCCACTACCGCCACACTCCACTACCGCCATCCTCCACTATCGCCACCCTCCACTATCGCCACCCTCCACTAAAGCCACCCTCAACTACCGCCACCCTCAACTACTGCCGCCCTCCACTACCACCACCCTCCACTATCACCACCCTCCAATAGTGCCACCCTCCAATACCACCATCCTCTGCTAATGCCACCCTGCATTAGTGCCACTCTCCACCCTCTACTTCGACCACCCTCCACTACTGCCACTCTCCAATACTGACACAGTTACTACTGCCATCCTCCAATACTGCCACCCTCCACTACTGCCACTTTCCACTACTGCCACCCCTCCACTTCCACCACCCTTCCCTACCACCACCCTCAACTACCACTACTTTCTACTTCTGCCACCCTCCACTACTGCCACCCTCCACTACTGCCACCCTCCATGACTGCCACCCTCCACTATCGCCACCCTCCACTACTGCCACCAACCACTACCGCCACCCTCCACTACCGCCACCCTCCACTACCGCCTCCCTCCACTACCGCCACCCTCCACTATCGCCACCGTCCACTACCGCCACCCTCCACTATCGCCACCCTCCACTACCGCCACACACCACTACCACCACACTCCACTAACGCCACCCTCCACTATCGCCACCCTCCACTACCGCCACCCTCCACTACCGCCACCCTCCAATACCACCACCCTCCAATACCACCACACTCCACTACCACCACACTCCACTACCGCCACCCTCCACTACCGCCACCCTCCACTACCGCCACCCTCCACTACCGCCACCCTCCACTACCGCCACCCTCCACTATCGCCACCCTCCACTACCGCCACCCTCCAATACCACCACCCTCCAATACCACCACACTCCACTACCGCCACACTCCACTACCGCCACCCTCCACTACCGCCTCCCTCCACTCCCGCCACCCTCCACTACCGCCTCCCTCCACTACCGCCACCCTCCACTACCGCTACCCTCCACTACCGCTACCCTCCACTACCGCCACCCTCCACTACCGCCACCCTCCACTATCGCCACCCTCCACTACTGCCACCCTCCACTACCGCCACCCTCCACTACCGCCACCCTCCAATACCACCACACTCCACTACCGCCACCCTCCACTACCGCCACCCTCCACTACCGCCACCCTCCATTACCGCCACCCTCCACTACCGCCACCCTCCACTACCGCCACCCCTCCACTACCGCCACCCTCCACTATCGCCACCCTCCACTACCACCACACTCCACTACCGCCACCCTCCACTATCGCCACCCTTCACTACCGCCACCCTCCACTACCGCCACCCTCCAATACCACCACACTCCACTACCGCCACCCTCCACTACCGCCACCTTCCACCACCGCCACCCTCCACAATCACCACCCTTCACAAGTGCCACCCTCCAATACCACCACCCTCCATTACTGCCATCCTCCACTACTGCCACCCTCGACTACTGCCATCATCCACTACTGCCACCCCTCCACTACTGCCACCCTCCACTACTGCCACCCTCCACTACTGCCACCCTCCACTACTGCCATTCTCCACTACTACCACCATCCACTATTGCCACCCTCCACTACTGCCATTCTCCACTACTGCCACCCTCCACTACTGCCACCCTCCATGACCACCTCCCTCCATCACCGCCACCCTCCACTACCGCCACCCTCCACTACCGCCACCCTCCACTACCGCCACCCTCCACTACCGCCACCCTCCACTACCGCCACCCTCCACCAGCGCCATCCTCCACTACCGCCACCCTCCACTACCGCCACCCTCCACTATCACTCCCCTTTATTACTGCCATCCTCTACTACCGCCACCCTCCACTACCGCCACCCTCCACTAACGCCACCCTCCACTAACGCCACCCTCCACTACTGCCACCTTCCAATACCACCACCCTCCACTACCACCACCCTCCACTACTGCCACCCTTCACTGCTGCCACCCTGCACTAATGCCACCCTCCACTACCGCCACCCTCCACTACCGCCACCCTCCACTACTGCCACCTGCCAATACCACCACCCTCCACTACTGCCACCCTCCACTACTGCCACCCTCCACTACTGCCACCCTTCACTGCTGCCACCCTGCACTACTGCCACCCTCCACTACTGCCCCCCTCCACTACCGCCACCCTCCACTACCACCACCCTCCACTACTGCCACCCTTCACTGCTGCCACCCTGCACTACTGCCACCCTCCACTACTGCCCCCCTCCACTACTGCCACCCTTCACTGCTGCCACCCTGCACTACTGCCACCCTCCACTACCGCCACCCTCCACTACTGCCACCTTCCAATACCACCACCCTCCACTACCACCACCCTCCACTACTGCCACCCTTCACTGCTGCCACCCTGCACTACTGCCACCCTCCACTACTGCCCCCCTCCACTACCGCCACCCTCCATTACGACCACCCTCCACTACTGCTACCTTCCACTACTGCCACCCTCCACTACTGCCACTCTCCAATACTGCCACCCTCCACTACTGCCACCCTCCATGACTGCCACCCTCCACTATCGCCACCCTACACTACTGCCACCCTCCACTACTGCCACCCTCCACTACTGCCACTCTCCAATACTGCCACCCTCCACTACTGCCACCCTCCACTACTGCCACCCTCCATGACTGCCACCCTCCACTACTGCCACCCTCCACTACTGCCACCCTACACTACTGCCACCCTACACTACTGCCACTCTCCAATACCACCACCCTCCACTACTGCCACCCTCCATGACTGCCACCCTCCACTACTGCCACCCTCCACTACTGCCACCCTCCACTACTGCCACCCTCCACTACTGCCACCCTCCACTACTGCCACCCGCCACTACTGCCACCCTCCACTACTGTCACCCTCCACTACTGCCACCCTCCACTACCGCCACCCTCCACTACTGCCACCCTCCACTACTGCCACCCTACACTACCGCCACACTCCTCCACCGCCACACTCCACCACCGCCACCCTCCACCACACTCCACCACCGCCACCCTCCACCACCGCCACCCTCCACCACCGCCACCCTCTACTACTGCCACCCTCCACTACCACCACCCTCCACTACTGTCACACTCCACTACCGCCACCCTCAACTACCGCCACCCTCCACTACCGCCACCCTCCACTACCGCCACCCTCCACTACCGCCACCCTCCACTACTGCCACCCTCCACTACCGCCATCCTCCACTACCGCCACACTCCACCACCGCCACACTCCACCACCGCCACCCTCCACCACCGCCACACTCCACCACTGCCACCCTCCACCACCGCCACCATCCACCACCGCCACCCTCTACTACTGCCACCCTCCACTACTGCCACCCTCCACTACTGCCACCCTGCACTACTGCCACCCTGCACTACCGCCACCCTCCACTACTGCCACCCTCCACTACCACCACCCTCCACTACCACCACCCTCCACTACTGCCACCCTGCACTACCGCCACCCTCCACTACTGCCACCCTCCACTACTGCCACCCTGCACTACCGCCACCCTCCACTACTGCCACCCTCCACTAACATCACCCTCCACAACTGCCACCCTCCACTACTGCCACCCTCCACTATCGCAACCCCCCACTACTGCCACCCTCCACTACCCCCACCCTCCACTACCGCCACCCTCCACTATTGCCTCCCTCCACAACCACTACCCTCCACTACCGCCACCCTGCACTACCGCCACCCTCCACAACCTCCACCCTCCACTTCGACCACCATCCACTACTGCTACCTTCCACTACTGCCACCCTCCACTACTGCCACCCTCTACTACTGCCACCCTCCACTACTGCCACCCTCCACTACTGCCACCCTCCATGACTGCCACCCTCCACTATCGTCACCCTTCACTACCGTCACTCTCCACTACCTCCACCCTCCACTACTGTCACCCTCCACTACCAGCACCCTCCACTCCTGCCACCCTGCACTACTGCCACCCTGCACTACTGCCACCCTCCACTACTGCCACCCTCCACTACCACCACCCTCCACTACCGCCACCCTCCACTACCGCCACCCTCCACTACCGCCACCCTCCACTACCGCCACCCTCCACTACCGCCACCCTGCACTTCCGCCACCCTCCACAACCTCCACCCTCCACTACTGCCACCCTCCACTACTGCTACCCTCCACTACTGCCACCCTTCACTGCTGCCACGAGAATAGTTAATATGAGAGCAGAGTTTAAATTACCTACCATAAGTGAGAGAATTTTGTCTATTAGCACAGTTTTCGGCGTGAAGGCATTGAGTAGATCTTGGCAACACATGAAGTTTCAAGCTAAACTTTCTAATATGCTGCACTCACCTGAGGTCTATAGAAGAAGAACGAAATCTGATTATGTATATTGGTTCTACAAGGTAGCCAACTCCATCAAAATATAAAATATGTACCCAACTCAACTAATGATTAATCTGCCAATTACTCCATGGGATAACTGGGATCTATCAGTTGATTTTGTAAATGCGCCCAAGAAAGATAGTGTGCACACTATATTATTAAAACAGTTAATACTGAAAAGCATCACTGAAAGTACTCAGAGTATGGGTAACGATGTTTATCAGTGCTATACCGACGGCTCTGTAGAAGAAGGTGGACGATGTACCGGATGTGCATGTAACATATTTGAACAATCTTCTCTCGTACATACAGCAATGAAGCGCGTCAATGACTGGGCAAGTACAACTCAAACCGAACTTGCAGGCATATACCTTGCCACTGAATTTTTAAAAGACAAAGGCAGTGGACTTATGTACTGTGACTCGCAGAGTGCACTCCTGGCATTGAACGCACATAGTGACACCCAGAAAATAGTCAGTGATATTCGAATGAATGTTTTAGCTGCCAAAGAAAACAGATTTGAGATTAAATTCCTATGGATACCGTCACATGTTGGCATCTCAAGGCATGACACTGTTGATATGCTTGCTAAGTCAGCCTGCAGAAAACCAGTGGTAGAAATTGATATGGGTGTTTCATTAGCAGTGACAAAGAGAATACTTAAACAAATATCTAATGAAAATCTCACCGACCTAACAAATTCTCAAAGACCTGAAAGTTGTAGCATTAAATATTATGATAGATATCGTGAGGAGACATTCACATATGGGACTAATAGAACAAGAACCCAGGAATGTGATGTTATAGTGGCCATAATACGCCTGGGATATAGACGTATCTGGCAGCTTTCTCAAAACCCAAATGTCGAGTACACAATGTGTCAACTTTGTGAAAGAGAAAACATGCACTCTCTTGAACATTATATTGTAGAATGTCCCATACTGACTGACTTTCGCCCTCCTGGGCTAAGGTATGCTGAACTCTGTAGTTACTATATGAGTACTGGAACACTTGATGATATATTGGACTTGTATCCAAGATTGACCATGTAATATATCAATCATACAATGTATATATATGATGTAACTATATAACCTGAGCTTGTAAAAGCACCTTCATCATCTTCAGTGATTAAGTGCTTAATTGCACACTAGTTTCTTTATCAGCCACCTCACCCTGTCAGAGTAAATGAGACAAATGTATGTGAATGCATGTGTGTGAGTGTGTGTGTGTGTGTGTGTGTATATATGTATGTATATGTGTGTGTGTGTATGTATATGTATGGATATAAAGTATATATGGAAGCTGATCAGAATTGCATTTCACCTTTGTGAATGTACATTAATGACACTATGAAAAAGACACATCTAACACTTTATGTAGGGCATACGTAAATCTGTGTATCTATGTATTTACGTATGTAGGTTAGCTTAGCATTTTAAAAGCACCGAATCACCTTCTGTGGTTGAGTGTTCAATAAACCCTTCAACTATATGTTTAACACTTCTCTAACCCTGTCCATGGAGGACAGAAGAAAATGTATATATGTTGGTTAGCATTGTAAATGTGTGGCCACGTCTGTGGTAGAAAATAATAATAAAAAAAAAATAAATAAAAAAAAAATAAAACCCCCTACTACTGCCACCCTGCACTACCGCCACCCTCCACTACGACCACCATCCACTACTGCTACCCTCCAGTACTCACATACTATACTACTGCCACACTTCACTACTGACACTCTCCAAAACTGCCACCCTCCACTACTGCCACCCTACACTACCGCCACCCTCCACTACCGCCACCCTCCACTACCGCCACCCTCCACTACCGCCACCCTCCACTACCGCCACCCTCCACTACCGCCACCCTCCACTACCGCCACCTTCCACTACCACCACCCTCCACTACCACCACCCTCCAATACATCCACCCTCCACTATTGCCACCTTCCGCTACTGTCACCCTGCACTAACGGCACCCTACACTACCGCCATCCTCGACTGCCGCCACCATCCACTACTGCCACCCTCCACTACTGCCACCCTCCACTACCACCATCCTCGACTGCCGCCACCATCTACTACCGCCACCCTCCACTTCAGCCACCCTCCACTACGACCACCATCCACTACTGCCACCCCCCACTACTGCCAACCTCCATTACCGCCACCCTCCACTACCGCCACCCTCCACTACCACCACCCTCCACTACCACCACCCTCCAATACATCCACCCTCCACTATTGCCACCTTCCGCTACTGCCACCCTGCACTAACGGCACCCTACACTACCGCCATCCTCGACTGCCGCCACCATCCACTACTGCCACCCTCCACTACTGCCACCCTCCACTACCACCATCCTCGACTGCCGCCACCATCTACTACCGCCACCCTCCACTTCAGCCACCCTCCACTACGACCACCATCCACTACTGCTACCCCCCACTACTCGCATACTATACTACTGCCACCCTCCACTACTGCCACCCTCCACTACTGCCACCCTCCACTACTGCCACCCTCCACTACTGCCACCCTCCACTACTGCTACCCTTCACTACCTCAACCCCCCACTACTGCCACCCTCCACTACCGCCACCCTCCACTACCTCCACCCTCCACTACTGCCACCCTCCAACACCAGCACCCTCCACTCCTGCCACCCTGCACTACTGCCACCCTCCAATACCACCACCCTCCACTACTGCCACCCTCCACTACTGCCACCCTGCACTACCGCCACCCTCCACAACCTCAACCCTCCACTACTGCCACCCTCCACTTCTGCCACTCTCCAATACTGCCACCCTCCACTACCACCACCCTCCACTACCACTACCCTCCAATACAACCACCCTCCACTACGACCACCATCCACTACTGCCACCCTCCACTACCACCAACCTCGTCTACTGCCACCTTCCACTACCACCACCCTCCACTATCGCCACCCTCCACTACCGCCACTCTCAACTACGACCACCATCCACTAATGCCACCCTCCACTACCACCACCCTCCACTACTGCCACCCTCCACTATCGCCACCCTACACTACTGCTACCCTTCACTACCTCAACCCCCCACTACTGCCACCCTCCACTACCGCCACCCTCCACTATCGCAACCCTCCACAACCTCCACCCTCCACTACTGCCACCCTCCACTACCAGCACCCTCCACTCCTGCCACCCTGCACTACTGCCACCCTCCACTACCACCACCCTCCACTACTGCCACCCTACACTACTGCCACCCTCCACTACCACCACCCTCCACTACTGCCATCCTCCACTACTGCCACCCTGCACTTCGACCACCATCCACTACTGCTACCTTCCACTACTGCCACCCTGCACTACCGCCACCCTGCACTACCGCCACCCTCCACTACCGTCACCCTCCACTTCGACCACCATCCCCTACTGCCACCCTCCACTTCTGCCACTCTCCAATACTGCCACCCTCCACTACTGGCACCCTCCACTACTGCCACCCTCTACTACTGCCACCCTCTACTACTGCCACCCTCCACTACTGCCACTCTCCACTACTGCCACCCTCCACTACTGCCACACTCCACTAGTGCAACCCTCCACTTCGACCACCATCCACTACTGCCACCCTGAACTACTCCCACTCTCCACTACAGCCACCCTCCATTACTGACATCCTCCACTACTGCCACCCTTGACTACCACCTCCCTCCACTACCACCACCCTCCACTAGTGCCACCCTCCACTACCACCACCCTCCACTAGTGCCACCCTCCAATACCACCATCCTCCACTAGTGCCATCCTCCAATACCACCATCCTCCTCTACTGCCACCCTCCACTACCACTACCCTCCACTAGTGCCATCCTCCACTTCGACCACCTTCCACTACTGCCACCCTCCACTACTGCTACCCTCCATTACTGCCATCCTCAACTACTGCCACCCTCCACTACCACCACCTTCCACTACCACCACCCTCCTCAACTGCCACCCTCCACTACCACCACCCTCCACTACTCCCACCCTGCACTACTGCCACCCTCCACTACCGCCACCCTCCACTACCGCCACCCTCCACTACCGCCACCCTCCACTACCTCCACCCTCCATTACTGCCACCCTCCACTACCAGCACCCTCCACTCCTGCCACCCTGCACTACTGCCACCCTGAACTACTGCCACCCTCCACTACCACCACACTCCACTACTGCCACCCTCCACTTCGACCACCCTCCACTACTGCTACCTTCCACTACTGCCACCCTGAACTACTGCCACTCTCCACTACCGCCACTCTCCACTACAGCTACCCTCCACTAATGCCACACTCCACTACCACCACCTTCCACTGCCACCACCCTCCACTATCGCCACCCTCCACTACTGCCACCCTCCACTTCGACCACCATCCACTACTGCTACCTTCCACTACTGCCACCCTGAACTACTGCCACCCTCAACTACGACCACCATCCACTACTGCTACCCTCCACTACTCACATACTATACAACTGCCACCCTCCACTATCGCCACCCTACACTACTGCCACCCTCCACTACCGCCACCCTTCACTACCACCACCCTCCACTAGTGCCACCCTCCACTACCACCACCCTCCACAAGTGCCACCCTCCACTACCACCATCCTCCACTAGTGCCACCCTCCACTACCACCACCCTCCTCTACCACCACCCTCCACTACCACCACCCTCCACAAGTGCCACCCTCCACTACCACCACCCTCCACTTGTGCCACCCTCCACTACCGCCACCCTCCACTACCACCACCCTCCACTACTGCCACCCTCCACTATCACCACCCTACACTACTGCTACCCTTCACTACCTCAACCCCCCACTACTGCCACCCTCCACTACCGCCACCCTCCACTATCGCAACCCTCCACAACCTCCACCCTCCACTACTGCCACCCTCCACTACTGCCACCCTCCACTACCAGCACCCTCCACTACCAGCACCCTCCACTCCTGCCACCCTGCACTACTGCCACCCTCCACTACCACCACCCTCCACTACTGCCACCCTACACTACTGCCACCCTCCACTACCTCCACCCTCCACTACTGCCATCCTCCACTACTGCCACCCTCCACTTCGACCACCATCCACTACTGCTACCTTCCACTACTGCCACCCTGCACTACCGCCACCCTGCACTACCGCCACCCTCCACTTCGACCACCATCCCCTACTGCCACCCTCCACTTCTGCCACTCTCCAATACTGCCACCCTCCACTACTGGCACCCTCCACTACTGCCACCCTCCACTACTGCCACCCTCTACTACTGCCACCCTCCACTACTGCCACTCTCCACTACTGCCACCCTCCACGACTGCCACACTCCACTAGTGCAACCCTCCACTTCGACCACCATCCACTACTGCCACCCTGAACTACTCCCACTCTCCACTACAGCCACCCTCCATTACTGACATCCTCCACTACTGCCACCCTTGACTACCACCTCCCTCCACTACCACCACCCTCCACTAGTGCCACCCTCCACTACCACCACCCTCCACTAGTGCCACCCTCCAATACCACCATCCTCCACAAGTGCCACCCTCCAATACCACCATCCTCCTCTACTGCCACCCTCCACTACCACCACCCTCCACTAGTGCCATCCTCCACTTCGACCACCATCCACTACTGCCACCCTCCACTACTGCTACCCTCCATTACTGCCATCCTCAACTACTGCCACCCTCCACTACCACCACCTTCCACTACCACCACCCTCCTCAACTGCCACCCTCCACTACCACCACCCTCCACTACTCCCACCCAGCACTACTGCCACCCTCCACTACCGCCACCCTCCACTACCGCCACCCTCCACTACCGCCACCCTCCACTACCTCCACCCTCCACTACTGCTACCCTCCACTACCAGCACCCTCCACTCCTGCCACCCTGCACTACTGCCACCCTGAACTACTGCCACCCTCCACTACCACCACCCTCCACTACTGCCACCCTCCACTTCGACCACCCTCCACTACTGCTACCTTCCACTACTGCCACCCTGAACTACTGCCACTCTCCACTACCGCCACTCTCCACTACAGCTACCCTCCACTAATGCCACACTCCACTACCACCAACTTCCACTGCCACCACCCTCCACTATCGCCACCCTCCACTACTGCCACCCTCCACTTCGACCACCATCCCCTACTGCTACCTTCCACTACTGCCACCCTGAACTACTGCCACCCTCCACTACCGCCACCCTCCACTACTGCCACTTTCCACTACCGCCACCCTCCACTACCGCCACCCTCAACTACGACCACCATCCACTACTGCCACCCTCCACTACCGCCACCCTCCACTAATGACCCACTCCACTACCACTACCCTCCACTACTGCCACCCTGCACTACTGCCACCCTCCACTACCGCCACCCTCAACTACGACCACCATCCACTACTGCTACCCTCCACTACTCACATACTATACAACTGCCACCCTCCACTATCGCCACCCTACACTACTGCCACCCTCCACTACCGCCACCCTCCACTACCACCACCCTCCACTAGTGCCACCCTCCACTACCACCACCCTCCACAAGTGCCACCCTCCACTACCACCATCCTCCACTAGTGCCACCCTCCACTACCACCACCCTCCACTACCACCACCCTCCACTACCACCACCCTCCACAAGTGCCACCCTCCACTACCACCACCCTCCACTTGTGCCACCCTCCACTACCGCCACCCTCCACTACCACCACCCTCCACTACTGCCACCATCCACTACCGCCACCCTCCACTACCACCACCCTCCTCTACTGCCACCCTCCACTACCGCCACCGTCCACTACCACCACCCTCAACTACTGCCACCCTGCACTACCGCCACCCTCCACCCTCCACTTCGACCACCATCCACTACTGCTACCTTCCACTACTGCTACCCTCCACTTCTGCCACTCTCCAATACTGCCACCCTCCACTACTGCCACCCTCCACTACCGCCACCCTCCACTACCGCCACCCTCCACTACCGCCACCCTCCACTACCAGCACCCTCCACTCCTGCCACCCTGCACTACTGCCACCCTCCACTACAACCACCCACCACTACTGCCTCCCTACACTACTGCCACCCTCCACTACCACCACCCTCCACTACTGCCATCCTCCACTACTGCCACCCTCCACTGCTGCCACCCTCCACTACTGCCACCCTCTACTACTGCCACCCTCACCTACTGCCACCCTGCACTACCGCCACCCTGCACTACCGCCACCCTCCACTACCGCCACCCTCCACTACCGCCACCCTCCACTACTGCCACCCTCCACTTCGACCACCATCCACTACTGCTACCTTCCACTACTGCCACCCTCCACTTCTGCCAGTCTCCAATACTGCCACCCTCCACTTCTGCCAGTCTCCAATACTGCCACCCTCCATTACTGGCACCCTCCACTACTGCCACCCTCTACTACTGCCACCCTCCACTACTGCCACCCTCCACTACTGCTACCCTTCACTACCTCAACCCCCCACTGCTGCTACCCTGCACTACCGCCACCCTCCACTACCGCCACCCTCCACTACCTCCACCCTCCACTACTGCCACCCTCCACTCCTGCCACCCTGCACTACTGCCACCCTCCACTACCACCACCCTCCACTACTGCCACCCTACACTACTGCCATCCTCCACTACTGCCACCCTCCACTTCGACTACCATCCACTACTGCTACCTTCCACTACTGCCACCCTCCACTTCTGCCAGTCTCCAATACTGCCACCCTCCACTACTGGCACCCTCCACTATTGCCACCCTCTACTACTGCCACCCTCCACTACTGGCACCCTCCACTACTGCCACCCTTCACTACCACCTCCCTCCACTACCACCACCCTCCACTAGTGCCACCCTCCACTACCACCACCCTCCACTAGTGCCACCCTCCAATACCACCATCCTCCACTAGTGCCACCCTCCAATACCACCATCCTCCTCTACTGCCACCCTCCACTACCACCACCTTCCACTAGTGCCCCCCTCCACTTCGACCACCATCCACTACTGCTACCTTCCACTACTGCCACCCTGAACTACTCCCACTCTCCACTACCGCCACTCTCCACTACAGCCACCCTCCATTACTGCCATCCTCAACTACTGCCACCCTCCACTACCACCACCTTCCACTACCACCACCCTCCTCAACTGCCACCCTCCACTACCACCACCCTCCACTAGTGCCACCCTCCAATACCACCACCCTCCACTACCGCCACCCTCCACTACCGCCACCCTCCACTACCGCCACCCTCCACTACCGCCACCCTCCACTACCGCCACCCTCCACTACTGCCACCCTCAACTACCACCACCCTCCACTAGTGCCACCCTCCAATACCACCACCCTGCACTAGTGCCACCCTCCACTAGTGCCACCCTCCACTACCGCCACCCTCCACTACCGCCACCCTTCACTACTGCCACCCTCAACTACCACCACCCTCCACTAGTGCCACCCTCCACTACCACTACCTTCCATTACTGCCACCCTCCACTTCTGCCACCCTCCACTATTGCCACCCTGCATTACCGCCACCCTCCACTACCTCCATCCTCCACTACTGCCACCCTCCACTACCAGCACCCTCCACTCATGCCACACTGCACTACTGCCACTCTGAACTACTGCCACCCTCCAATTCCACCACCCTCCACTACCACCACCCTCCACTACTGCCACCCTCCACTACTGCCACCTTCCACTGCCACCACCCTCCACTACTGCCACCCTCCACTACTGCCACCTTCCACTGCCACCACCCTCCACTACTGCCACCCTCCACTACTGCCACCCTCCACTACCACCACCCTCCACTACTGCCACCCTCCACTACTGCCACCCTCCACTACCACCACCCTCCACTACTGCCACCCTCCACTACCGCCACCCTCCACTACCGCCACCCTCCACTACCGCCACCCTCCACTACCGCCACCCTTCACTACCGCCACCCTCCACTACCACCACCCTCCACTACTGCCACCCTCCACCACCGCCACTCTCCACTACTGCCACCCTCCACTACCGCCACCCTCCACTACCTCCACCCTCCACTACTGCCACGCTCCACTACCAGCACCCTCCACTCCTGCCACCCTGCACTACTGCCACCCTGAACTACTGCCACCCTCCACTACCACCACCCTCCACTACTGCCACCCTCCACTTCGACCACCCTCCACTACTGCTACCTTCCACTACTGCCACCCTGAACTACTGCCACTCTCCACTACCG
The DNA here is from genome assembly GCF_040958095.1 of Procambarus clarkii. Taxonomy (NCBI): domain Eukaryota; kingdom Metazoa; phylum Arthropoda; class Malacostraca; order Decapoda; family Cambaridae; genus Procambarus; species Procambarus clarkii. The sequence continues at coordinate 11,066,370 of NC_091214.1, read as the reverse complement.
CCACTCTCCACTACAGCTACCCTCCACTAATGCCACACTCCACTACCACCAACTTCCACTGCCACCACCCTCCACTATCGCCACCCTCCACTACTGCCACCCTCCACTTCGACCACCATCCACTACTGCTACCTTCCACTACTGCCACCCTGAACTACTGCCACCCTCCACTACCGCCACAATCCACTACTGCCACCCTCCACTACCGCCACCCTCCACTACCGCCACCCTCAACTAAGACCACCATCCACTACTGCCACCCTCCACTACCGCCACCCTCCACTAATGACCCACTCCACTACCACTACCCTCCACTACTGCCACCCTGCACTACTGCCACCCTCCACTACCGCCACCCTCAACTACGACCACCATCCACTACTGCTACCCTCCACTACTCACATACTATACAACTGCCACCCTCCACTACCGCCACCCTCCACTACCACCACCCTCCACTAGTGCCACCCTCCACTACCTCCACCCTCCACTACTGCCACCCTCCACTCCTGCCACCCTGCACTACTGCCACCCTCCACTACCACCACCCTCCACTACTGCCATCCTCCACTACTGCCACCCTCCACTTCGACTACCATCCACTACTGCTACCTTCCACTACTGCCACCCTCCACTTCTGCCAGTCTCCAATACTGCCACCCTCCACTACTGGCACCCTCCACTACTGCCACCCTCTACTACTGCCACCTCCACTACTGGCACCCTCCACTACTGCCACCCTTCACTACCACCTCCCTCCACTACCACCACCCTCCACTAGTGCCACCCTCCACTACCACCACCCTCCACTAGTGCCACCCTCCAATACCACCATCCTCCACTAGTGCCACCCTCCAATACCACCATCCTCCTCTACTGCCACCCTCCACTACCACCACCTTCCACTAGTGCCACCCTCCACTTCGACCACCATCCACTACTGCTACCTTCCACTACTGCCACCCTGAACTACTCCCACTCTCCACTACCGCCACTCTCCACTACAGCCACCCTCCATTACTGCCATCCTCAACTACTGCCACCCTCCACTACCACCACCTTCCACTACCACCACCCTCCTCAACTGCCACCCTCCACTACCACCACCCTCCACTAGTGCCACCCTCCAATACCACCACCCTCCACTACCGCCACCCTCTACTACCGCCACCCTCCACTACCGCCACCCTCCACTACCGCCACCCTCCACTACCGCCACCCTCCACTAGTGCCACCCTCCAATACCACCACCCTGCACTAGTGCCACCCTCCACTAGTGCCACCCTCCACTACCGCCACCCTCCACTACCGCCACCCTTCACTACTGCCACCCTCAACTACCACCACCCTCCACTAGTGCCACCCTCCACTACCACTACCTTCCATTACTGCCACCCTCCACTACTGCCACCCTGCATTACCGCCACCCTCCACTACCTCCATCCTCCACTACTGCCACCCTCCACTACCAGCACCCTCCACTCATGCCACACTGCACTACTGCCACTCTGAACTACTGCCACCCTCCAATACCACCACCCTCCACTACCACCACCCTCCACTACCACCACCCTCCACTACTGCCACCCTCCACTACTGCAATCTTCCACTGCCACCACCCTCCACTACTGCCACCCTCCACTACCACCACCCTCCACTACTGCCACCCTCCACTACTGCCACCCTCCACTACCACCACCCTCCACTACCGCCACCCTCCACTACCGCCACCCTCCACTACCGCCCCCCTCCACTACCGCCACCCTCCACTACCGCCACCCTCCACTACCACCACCCTCCACTACTGCCACCCTCCACTACTGCAATCTTCCACTGCCACCACCCTCCACTACTGCCACCCTCCACTACCACCACCCTCCACTACTGCCACCCTCCACTACTGCCACCCTCCACTACCACCACCCTCCACTACCGCCACCCTCCACTACCGCCACCCTCCACTACCGCCACCCTCCACTACCGCCACCCTCCACTACCGCCACCCTCCACTACTGCCACCCTCCACTACCACCACCGTCCACTACTGCCACCCTCCACTTCGACCACCCTCCACTACTGCTACCTTCCACTACTGCCACCCTGAACTACTGCCACTCTCCACTACCGCCACTCTCCACTACAGCTACCCTCCACTAATGCCACACTCCACTACCACCAACTTCCACTGCCACCACCCTCCACTATCGCCACCCTCCACTACTGCCACCCTCCACTTCGACCACCATCCACTACTGCTACCTTAAACTACTGCCACCCTGAACTACTGCCACCCTCCACTACCGCCACCCTCCGCTACTGCCACCCTCCACTACCGCCACCCTCCACTACCGCCACCCTCAACTACGACCACCATCCACTACTGCCACCCTCCACTACCGCCACCCTCCACTAATGACCCACTCCACTACCACTACCCTCCACTACTGCCACCCTGCACTACTGCCACCCTCCACTACTGCCACCCTCCACTACCGCCACCCTCAACTACGACCACCATCCACTACTGCTACCCTCCACTACTCACATACGATACAACTGCCACCCTCCACTATCGCCACCCTACACTACTGCCACCCTCCACTACCGCCACCCTCCACTACCACCACCCTCCACTAGTGCCACCCTCCACTACCACCACCCTCCACAAGTGCCACCCTCCACTACCACCATCCTCCACTAGTGCCACCCTCCACTACCACCACCCTCCACTACCACCACCCTCCACAAGTGCCACCCTCCACTACCACCACCCTCCACTTGTGCCACCCTCCACTACCGCCACCCTCCACTACCACTACCCTCCACTACTGCCACCCTCCACTACCGCCACCCTCCACTACCACCACCCTCCTCTACTGCCACCCTCCACTACCGCCACCCTCCACTACCACCACCCTCAACTACTGCCACCCTGCACTACCGCCACTCTCCACCCTCCACTTCGACCACCATCCACTACTGCTACCTTCCACTACTGCCACCCTCCACTTCTGCCACTCTCCAATACTGCCACCCTCCACTACTGCCACCCTCCACTACTGCCACCCTCCACTATCGCCACCCTCCACTACCGCCACCCTCCACTACCAGCACCCTCCACTCCTGCCACCCTGCACTACTGCCACCCTCCACTACAACCACCCTCCACTACTGCCACCCTCCACTACCACCACCCTCCACTACTGCCATCCTCTACTACTGCCACCCTCCACTACTGCCACCCTCCACTACTGCCACCCTCTACTACTGCCACCCTCACCTACTGCCACCCTGCACTACCGCCACCCTGCACTACCGCCACCCTCCACTACCGCCACCCTCCACTTCGACCACCATCCACTACTGCTACCTTCCACTACTGCCACCCTCCACTTCTGCCAGTCTCCAATACTGCCACCCTCCACTACTGGCACCCTCCACTACTGCCACCCTCTACTACTGCCACCCTCCACTACTGCCACCCTCCACTACTGCTACCCTTCACTACCTCAACCCCCCACTGCTGCTACCCTGCACTACCGCCACCCTCCACTACCGCCACCCTCCACTACCTCCACCCTCCACTACTGCCACCCTCCACTCCTGCCACCCTGCACTACTGCCACCCTCCACTACCACCACCCTCCACTACTGCCACCCTACACTACTGCCATCCTCCACTTCGACTACCATCCACTACTGCTACCTTCCACTACTGCCACCCTCCACTTCTGCCAGTCTCCAATACTGCCACCCTCCACTACTGGCACCCTCCACTACTGCCACCCTCTACTACTGCCACCCTCCACTACTGGCACCCTCCACTACTGCCACCCTTCACTACCACCTCCCTCCACTACCACCACCCTCCACTAGTGCCACCCTCCACTACCACCACCCTCCAATACCACCATCCTCCACTAGTGCCACCCTCCAATACCACCATCCTCCTCTACTGCCACCCTCCTCTACCACCACCTTCCACTAGTGCCACCCTCCACTTCGACCACCATCCACTACTGCTACCTTCCACTACTGCCACCCTGAACTACTCCCACTCTCTACTACCGCCACTCTCCACTACAGCCACCCTCCATTACTGCCATCCTCAACTACTGCCACCCTCCACTACCACCACCCTCCTCAACTGCCACCCTCCACTACCGCCACCCTCCACTAGTGCCACCCTCCAATACCACCACCCTCCACTACCGCCACCCTCCACTACCGCCACCCTCCACTACCGCCACCCTCCACTACCGCCACCCTCCACTACCGCCACCCTCCACTACCGCCACCCTCCACTACTGCCACCCTCAACTACCACCACCCTCCACTAGTGCCACCCTCCAATACCACCACCCTCCACTAGTGCCACCCTCCACTAGTGCCACCCTCCACTACCGCCACCCTCCACTACCGCCACCCTCCACTACTGCCACCCTCAACTACCACCACCACCCTCCACTAGTGCCACCCTCCACTACCACTACCTTCCATTACTGCCACCCTCCACTACTGCCACCCTCCACTACTGCCACCCTGCATTACCACCACCCTCCACTACCTCCATCCTCCACTACTGCCACCCTCCACTACCAGCACCCTCCACTCATGCCACACTGCACTACTGCCACCCTCCAATACCACCACCCTCCACTACCACCACCCTCCACTACTGCCACCCTCCACTACTGCCACCCTGCACTATCGCCACCCTCCACAACCTCAACCCTCCACTACTGCCACCCCCCACTTCGACCACCATCCACTACTGCTACCTTCCACTACTGCCAACCTCCACTACCACCACCCTCCACTAGTGCTACCCTCCACTACTCACATACTATACTACTGCCACCCCCCACTACTGCCAACCTCTATTACCGCCACCCTCCACTACCGCCACCCTCCACTACCGCCACCCTCCAATACTGCCACCCTCCAATACTGCCACCCTTCACTACCACCTCCCTCCACTACCACCACCCTCCACTAGTGCCACCCTCCACTACCACCTCCCTCCACTAGTGCCACCCTCCACTACCACCACCCTCCACAAGTGCCACCCTCCAATACCACCACCCTCCTCTACTGCCACCCCTCCACTACCACTACCCTCCATTACTGCCATCCTCTTCTACTGCCACCCTCCACTACTGCCACCCTCCACTACTGCCACCCTCCACTACCGTCACCCTCCACTACCGCCACCCTCCACTACCACCACCCTCCACTAGTGCCACCCTCCAATACCACCACCCTCCTCTACAGCCACCCCTCCACTACCACTACCCTCCATTACTGCCATCTTCTTCTACTGCCACCCTCCACTACTGCCACCCTCCACTACCACCACCCTCCACTACCGCCACCCTCCACTACCACCACCCTCCACTACCACCATCCTCCACTACTGCCACCCTCCACTACTGCCACCTTCCACTGCCACCACCCTCCACTACTGCCACCCTCCACTACTGCCACCCTCCACTACCACCACCCTCCACTACTGCCACCCTCCACTACTGCCACCCTCCACTACCGCCACCCTCCACTACCACCACCCTCCACTACCGCCACCCTCCACTACCGCCACCCTCAACTACCGCCACCCTCCACTACCGCCACCCTCCACTACCACCACCCTCCACTACTGCCACCCTCCACCACCGCCACTCTCCACTACCGCCACCCTCCACTACCGCCACCCTCCACTACAGCCACCCTCCACTACTGCCACCCTCAACTACCACCACCCTCCACTAGTGCCACCCTCCACTACCACCAACCTCCACAAGTGCCACCCTCCACTACCACCACCCTCCACTAGTGCCACCCTCCACTACCACCACCCTCCACTACCACCACCCTCCACTACCACCACCCTCCACAAGTGCCACCCTCCACTACCACCACCCTCCACTTGTGCCACCCTCCACTACCGCCACCCTCCACTACCACTACCCTCAACTACTGCCACCCTCCACTACCGCCACCCTCCACTACCACCACCCTCAACTACTGCCACCCTCCACTACCGCCACCCTCCACTACCACCACCCTCCACTAGTGCCACCCTCCACTACCACCACCCTCCACTTGTGCCACCCTCCACTACCACCACCCTCCTCTACTGCCACCCTGCACTACCGCCACCCTCCACAACCTTAACCCTCCACTACTGCCACCCTCCACTTCGACCACCATCCACTACTGCTACCTTCCACTACTGCCACCCTCCACTACTGCCACCCTCCACTACTGCCACCCTCCACTACTGCCACCGTCTACTACTGCCACCCTGCACTACCGCCTCCCTGCACTACCGCCACCCTCCACTACCGCCACCCTCCACTACCACCACCCTCCACTACCACCACCCTCCACAAGTGCCACCCTCCACTACCACCACCCTCCACTTGTGCCCCCTCCACTATCTCCACCCTCCACTTGTGCCACCCTCCACTACCACCACCCTCCACTACTGCCACCCTCCACTACCACCATCCTCCACTACTGCCACCCTCCACTACTGCCACCCTCCACTACTGCCACCCTCCACTACCACCACCCTCCACTACTGCCAACCTCCACTACCACCACCCTCCACTAGTGCCACCCTCCAATACCACCATCCTCCACTAGTGCCACCCTCCACTACTGCCACCCTCCACTACTGCCACCCTCCACTACTACCACCATCCACTACTGCCACCCTCCACTACTGACACACTATACTACTGCCACCCTCCACTACCACCACCCTCCACTACTGCCACCCTGCACTACCACCACCCTCCCCTACTGCCACCCTCCAATACCACCATCCTTTACTAGTGCCACCCTCCAATACCACCACCCTCCTCTACTGTCACCCTCCACTACCACCACCCTCCACTACCGCCACCCTCCACTACCGCCACCCTCCACTACCGCCACCCTCCACTACCGCCACCCTCCACTACCGCCACCCTCCACTACCGCCACCCTCCACTACCGCCACCCTCCACTACCGCCACCCTCCACTACCGCCACCCTCCACTACCGCCACCCTCCACTACCGCCACCCTCCACTACCGCCACCCTCCACTACTGCCACCCTCCACTACTGCCACCCTCCACTACACCCACCCTCCACTACCGCCACCCTCCACTACTGCCACCCTTCACTACCGCCACCCTCCACTACCGCCACCCTTCACTACCACCACCCTCCACTACCGCCACCCTCCACTACCGCCACCCTCCACTACCGCCACCCTCCACGACCGCCACCCTCCACTACCGCCACCCTCCACTACTGCCACCCTCCACTACTGCCACCCTCCACTACCGCCACCCTCCACTACCACCACCCTCCACTACCGCCACCCTCCACTACCGCCACCTTCCACTACCGCCACCCTCCACTACTGCCACCCTCCACTACCGCCACCATCCACTACCGCCACCCTCCACTACCGCCACCCTCCACTACTGCCAACCTCCACTACCACCACCCTCCACTACCACGACCCTCCACTACTGCCACCCTCCACTGCCACCAACCTCCACTACTGCCAACCTCCACTACCACCACCCTCCACTACCGCCACCCTCCACTACCGCCACCCTCCACTACTGCCACCCTCCACTACCACCACCCTCCACTACTGCCACCCTCCACTACTGCCACCTTCCACTACTGCCAACCTCCACTACCACCACCCTCCACTAGTGCCAACCTCCACTACTGCCAACCTCCACTACCACCACCCTCCACTACCGCCACCCTCCATTACCGCCACCCTCCACTACCGCCACCCTCCACTACCGCCACCCTCCACTACCGCCACCCTCCACTACTGCCACCTTCCACTACTGCCAACCTCCACTACCACCACCCTCCACTAGTGCCAACCTCCACTACTGCCAACCTCCACTACCACCACCCTCCACTACCGCCACCCTCCATTACCGCCACCCTCCACTACTGCTACCCTCTACTACTGCCACCCTCTACTACTGCCACCCTGCACTACCGCCACCCTCCACTACCGCCACCCTCCACTACCGCCACCCTCCACTTCGACCACCATCCACTACTGCTACCTTCCACTACTGCCACCCTCCACTTCTGCCACTCTCCAATACTGCCACCCTCCACTACTGCCACCCTCCACTACTGCCACCCTCCACTACTGCCACCCTCCACTGCTGCCACCCTCGACTACTGCCACACTCCACTACCACCACCCTCCACTACCGCCACCCTTCACTACCACCTCCCTCCACTACCACCACCCTCCACTAGTGCCACCCTCCACTTCCACCACCCTCCACTAGTGCCACCCTCCAATACCACCATCCTCCACTAGTGCCACCCTCCAATACCACCATCCTCCTCTACTGCCACCCTCTACTACCACCACCCTCCACTAGTGCCACCCTCCACTTCGACCACCATCCACTACTGCCACCCTCCACTACTGCTACCCTCCATTACTGCCATCCTCAACTACTGCCACCCTGAACTACTGCCACTCTCCACTACCACCACCTTCCACTACCACCACCCTCCTCAGCTGCCACCCTCCACTGCTGCCACCCTCGACTACTGCCACACTCCACTACCACCACCCTCCACTACCGCCACCCTTCACTACCACCTCCCTCCACTACCACCACCCTCCACTAGTGCCACCCTCCACTTCCACCACCCTCCACTAGTGCCACCCTCCAATACCACCATCCTCCACTAGTGCCACCCTCCAATACCACCATCCTCCTCTACTGCCACCCTCTACTACCACCACCCTCCACTAGTGCCACCCTCCACTTCGACCACCATCCACTACTGCCACCCTCCACTACTGCTACCCTCCATTACTGCCATCCTCAACTACTGCCACCCTGAACTACTGCCACTCTCCACTACCACCACCTTCCACTACCACCACCCTCCTCAGCTGCCACCCTCCACTACTGCCACCCTCCACTACTGCCAACCTCCACTACCACCACCCTCCACTAGTGCCAACCTCCACTACTGCCAACCTCCACTACCGCCACCCTCCACTACCGCCACCCTCCACTACCGCCACCCTCCACTACCGCCACCCTCCACTACCGCCACCCTCCACTACCGCCACCCTCCACTACCGCCACCCCCACTACCGCCACCCTCCACTACCGCTACCCTCCACTACCACCACCCTCCACTACCGCCACCCTCCACTACTGCCAACCTCCACTACCACCATCCTCCACTACCGCCACCCTCCACTACTGCCACCCTCCACTTCGACCACCATCCACTACTGCCACCCTCCACTACTGCCACCCTCCACTACTGCCACCCTCCACTACTGCTACCCTCTACTACTGCCACCCTCTACTACTGCCACCCTGCACTACCGCCACCCTCCACTACCGCCACCCTCCACTTCGACCACCATCCACTACTGCTACCTTCCACTACTGCCACCCTCCACTACCGCCACCCTCCACTACCGCCACCCTCCACTACCGCCACCCTCCACTACCGCCACCCTCCACTACCGCCACCCTCCACTACCGCCACCCTCCACTACTGCCACCCTCCACTACCAATACCCTCCACTACCGCCACCCTCCACTACTGCCACCGTCCACTACTGCCAACCTCCACTACCACCATCCTCCACTACCGCCACCCTCCACTACTGCCACCCTCCACTTCGACCACCATCCACTACTGCTACCTTCCACTACTGCCACCCTCCACTTCTGCCACTCTCCAATACTGCCACCCTCCACTACTGCCACCCTCCACTACCGCCACACTCCACTACCACCACCCTCCACTACCACCACCCTCCACTACTGCCACTCTCCACTACCACCACCTTCCACTACCACCACCCTCCTCAACTGCCACCCTCCACTACCACCACCCTCCACTACTCCCACCCTGCACTACTGCCACCCTCCACTACCGCCACCCTCCACTACCGCCACCCTCCACTGCTGCCACCCTCAACTACTGCCACCCTCCACTACCGCCACCCTCCACTACCGCCACCCTCCACTACCGCCACCCTCCACTACCACCACCCTCCACTACCGCCACCCTCCACTACTGCCACCCTCCACTACTGCCACCCTCCACTACCGCCACCCTCCACTACCGCCACCCTCCACTACCGCCACCTTCCACTACCACCACCCTCCACTACTGCCACCCTCCACTACTGCCACCCTCCACTACCGCCACCCTCCACTACCGCCACCCTCCACTACCGCCACCTTCCACTACCACCACCCTCCACTACTGCCACCATCCACTACTGCTACCTTCCACTACTGCCACCCTCCACTACTGCCACCCTCCACTACTGCTACCCTCTACTACTGCCACCCTCTACTACTGCCACCCTGCACTACCGCCACCCTCCACTACCGCCACCCTCCACTTCGACCACCATCCACTACTGCTACCTTCCACTACTGCCACCCTCCACTACCGCCACCCTCCACTACCGCCACCCTCCACTACCGCCACCCTCCACTACCGCCACCCTCCACTACCGCCACCCTCCACTACCGCCACCCTCCACTACCGCCACCCTCCACTACTGCGACCCTCCACTACCACCACCCTCCACTACCGCCACCCTCCACTACTGCCACCGTCCACTACTGCCAACCTCCACTACCACCATCCTCCACTACCGCCACCCTCCACTACTGCCACCCTCCACTTCGACCACCATCCACTACTGCTACCTTCCACTACTGCCACCCTCCACTTCTGCCACTCTCCAATACTGCCACCCTCCACTACTGCCACCCTCCACTACCGCCACACTCCACTACCACCACCCTCCACTACCACCACCCTCCACTACTGCCACTCTCCACTACCACCACCTTCCACTACCACCACCCTCCTCAACTGCCACCCTCCACTACCACCACCCTTCACTACTCCCACCCTGTACTACTGCCACCCTCCACTACCGCCACCCTCCACTACCGCCACCCTCCACTACTGCCACCCTCCACTACTGCCACCCTCCACTACCGCCACCCTCCACTACCGCCACCCTCCAATACCACCACCCTCCACTACTGCCACCCTCCACTACTGCCACCCTCCACTACTGCCACCCTGCACTACCGCCACCCTCCACAACCTCAACCCTCCACTACTGCCACCCTCCACTTCGACCACCATCCACTACTGCCACCCTCCACTTCTGCCACTCTCCAATACTGCCACCCTCCACTACCACCACCCTCCACTACCACTACCCTCCACTACAACCACCCTCCACTACGACCACCATCCACTACTGCCACCCTCCACTACCACCAACCTCGTCTACTGCCACCTTCCACTACCACCACCCTCCACTATCGCCACCCTCCACTACCGCCACTCTCAACTACGACCACCATCCACTACTGCCACCCTCCACTAATGACCCACTCCACTACCACCACCCTCCACTACTGCCACCCTCTGCTACTGCCACCCTGCACTACCGCCACCCTCCACTACGACCACCATCCACTACTGCTACCCTCCACTACTCATATACTATACTACTGCCACCCACCACTTCTGCCACTCTCCACTACTGCCACCCTGCACTACCTCAACTCCCCCACTACTGCCACCCTCCACTACTGCCACCCTCCACTACTGCTACCCTGCACTAACGGCACCCTCCACTACTGCCACCCTCCACTACCGCCACCCTCCAATACTGCCACCCTTCACTACCACCTCCATCCACTACCACCACCCTCCACTAGTGCCACCCTCCACTACCACCACCCTCCATTACTGCCACCCTCCACTACCACCACCCTCCACTACCGCCACCCTCCAATACTGCCACCCTTCACTACCACCTCCCTCCACTACCACCACCCTCCACTACCACCACCCTCCACTACCACCACCCTCCACTACCACCACCCTCCACTAGTGCCACCCTCCAATACCACCACCCTCCTCTACTGCCACCCCTCCACTACCACTACCCTCCATTACTGCCATCCTCTTCTACTGCCACCCTCCACTACTGCCACCCTCCACTACTGCCACCCTCCACTACCGTCACCCTCCACTACCGCCACCCTCGACTACCACCTCCCTCCAATAGTGCCACCCTCCAATACCACCACCCTCCTCTAATGCCATCCCTCCACTACCACTACCCTCCATTACTGCCATCCTCTTCTACTGCCACCCTCCACTACTGCCACCCTCCACTACTGCCACCCTCCACTACCGTCACCCTCCACTACCGCCACCCTCCACTACCACCACCCTCCACTAGTGCCACCCTCCACTACCACCACCCTCCACTAGTGCCACCCTCCAATACCACCACCCTCCACTACTGCCACCCTCCACTTCGACCACCCTCCAATACCACCCCCCTCCACTACTGCCACCCTCCACTTCGACCACCATCCACTACTGCTACCTTCCACTACTGCCACCCTCCACTACTGCCACTCTCCAATACTGCCACCCTCCACTACTGCCACCCTCTACTACTGCCACCCTCCACTATCGCCACTCTACACTACTGCTACCCTTCACTACCTCAACCCCCCACTACTGCCACCCTCCACTATCGCAACCCTCCACAACCTCTACCCTCCACTACTGCCACCCTCCACTACCAGCACCCTCCACTCCTGCCACCCTGCACTACTGCCACCCTGCACTACTGCCACCCTCCACTACTGCCACCCTCCACTACTGCCACCCTCCACTACCGCCACCCTCCACTACCACCACCCTCCACTACCGCCACCCTCCACTACCGCCACCTTCCACTACCGCCACCCTCCACTACTGCCACCCTCCACTACCGCCACCATCCACTACCGCCACCCTCCACTACCGCCACCCTCCACTACTGCCAACCTCCACTACCACCACCCTCCACTACCACGACCCTCCACTACTGCCACCCTCCACTACCACCAACCTCCACTACTGCCAACCTCCACTACCACCACCCTCCACTACCGCCACCCTCCACTACCGCCACCCTCCACTACTGCCACCCTCCACTACCACCACCCTCCACTACTGCCACCCTCCACTACTGCCACCTTCCACTACTGCCAACCTCCACTACCACCACCCTCCACTAGTGCCAACCTCCACTACTGCCAACCTCCACTACCACCACCCTCCACTACCGCCACCCTCCATTACCGCCACCCTCCACTACCGCCACCCTCCACTACCGCCACCCTCCATTACCGCCACCCTCCACTACTGCCACCTTCCACTACTGCCAACCTCCACTACCACCACCCTCCACTAGTGCCAACCTCCACTACTGCCAACCTCCACTACCACCACCCTCCACTACCGCCACCCTCCATTACCGCCACCCTCCACTACTGCTACCCTCTACTACTGCCACCCTCTACTACTGCCACCCTGCACTACCGCCACCCTCCACTACCGCCACCCTCCACTACCGCCACCCTCCACTTCGACCACCATCCACTACTGCTACCTTCCACTACTGCCACCCTCCACTTCTGCCACTCTCCAATACTGCCACCCTCCACTACTGCCACCCTCCACTACTGCCACCCTCCACTACTGCCACCCTCCACTACTGCCACCCTCGACTACTGCCACACTCCACTACCACCACCCTCCACTACCGCCACCCTCCACTACTGCCACCCTTCACTACCACCTCCCTCCACTACCACCTCCCTCCACTACCACCACCCTCCACTAGTGCCACCCTCCACTTCCACCACCCTCCACTAGTGCCACCCTCCAATACCACCATCCTCCACTAGTGCCACCCTCCAATACCACCATCCTCCTCTACTGCCACCCTCTACTACCACCACCCTCCACTAGTGCCACCCTCCACTTCGACCACCATCCACTACTGCCACCCTCCACTACTGCTACCCTCCATTACTGCCATCCTCAACTACTGCCACCCTGAACTACTGCCACTCTCCACTACCACCACCTTCCACTACCACCACCCTCCTCAGCTGCCACCCTCCACTACTGCCACCCTCCACTACTGCCAACCTCCACTACCACCACCCTCCACTAGTGCCAACCTCCACTACTGCCAACCTCCACTACCGCCACCCTCCACTACCGCCACCCTCCACTACCGCCACCCTCCACTACCGCCTCCCTCCACTACCGCCACCCTCCACTACCGCCACCCTCCACTACCGCCACCCTCCACTACCGCCACCCCCACTACCGCCACCCTCCACTACCGCCACCCTCCACTACCACCACCCTCCACTACCGCCACCCTCCACTACTGCCAACCTCCACTACCACCATCCTCCACTACCGCCACCCTCCACTACTGCCACCCTCCACTTCGACCACCATCCACTACTGCTACCTTCCACTACTGCCACCCTCCACTACTGCCACCCTCCACTACTGCCACCCTCCACTACTGCTACCCTCTACTACTGCCACCCTCTACTACTGCCACCCTGCACTACCGCCACCCTCCACTACCGCCACCCTCCACTTCGACCACCATCCACTACTGCTACCTTCCACTACTGCCACCCTCCACTACCGCCACCCTCCACTACCGCCACCCTCCACTACCGCCACCCTCCACTACCGCCACCCTCCACTACCGCCACCCTCCACTACTGCCACCCTCCCTACCAATACCCTCCACTACCGCCACCCTCCACTACTGCCACCGTCCACTACTGCCAACCTCCATTACCACCATCCTCCACTACCGCCACCCTCCACTACTGCCACCCTCCACTTCGACCACCATCCACTACTGCTACCTTCCACTACTGCCACCCTCCACTTCTGCCACTCTCCAATACTGCCACCCTCCACTACTGCCACCCTCCACTACCGCCACACTCCACTACCACCACCCTCCACTACCACCACCCTCCACTACTGCCACTCTCCACTACCACCACCTTCCACTACCACCACCCTCCTCAACTGCCACCCTCCACTACCACCACCCTCCACTACTCCCACCCTGCACTACTGCCACCCTCCACTACCGCCACCCTCCACTACCGCCACCCTCCACTACTGCCACCCTCAACTACTGCCACCCTCCACTACCGCCACCCTCCACTACCGCCACCCTCCACTACCGCCACCCTCCACTACCACCACCCTCCACTACCGCCACCCTCCACTACTGCCACCCTCCCCTACTGCCACCCTCCACTACTGCCACAATCCACTACCGCCACCCTCCACTACCGCCACCCTCCACTACCGCCACCTTCCACTACCACCACCCTCCACTACTGCCACCCTCCATTACTGCCACCCTCCACTACCGCCACCCTCCACTACCGCCACCCTCCACTACCGCCACCTTCCACTACCACCACCCTCCACTACTGCCACCATCCACTACTGCTACCTTCCACTACTGCCACCCTCCACTACTGCCACCCTCCACTACTGCTACCCTCTACTACTGCCACCCTCTACTACTGCCACCCTGCACTACCGCCACCCTCCACTACCGCCACCCTCCACTTCGACCACCATCCACTACTGCTACCTTCCACTACTGCCACCCTCCACTACCGCCACCCTCCACTACCGCCACCCTCCACTACCGCCACCCTCCACTACCGCCACCCTCCACTACCGCCACCCTCCACTACCGCCACCCTCCACTACCGCCACCCTCCACTACCGCCACCCTCCACTACTGCGACCCTCCACTACCACCACCCTCCACTACCGCCACCCTCCACTACTGCCACCGTCCACTACTGCCAACCTCCACTACCACCATCCTCCACTACCGCCACCCTCCACTACTGCCACCCTCCACTACTGCTACCTTCCACTACTGCCACCCTCCACTTCTGCCACTCTCCAATACTGCCACCCTCCACTACTGCCACCCTCCACTACCGCCACACTCCACTACCACCACCCTCCACTACCACCACCCTCCACTACTGCCACTCTCCACTACCACCACCTTCCACTACCACCACCCTCCTCAACTGCCACCCTCCACTACCACCACCCTCCACTACTCCCACCCTGCACTACTGCCACCCTCCACTACCACCACCCTCCACTACCGCCACCCTCCACTACTGCCACCCTCCACTACTGCCACCCTCCACTACCGCCACCCTCCACTACCGCCACCCTCCAATACCACCACCCTCCACTACTGCCACCCTCCACTACTGCCACCCTGCACTACCGCCACCCTCCACAACCTCAACCCTCCACTACTGCCACCCTCCACTTCGACCACCATCCACTACTGCCACCCTCCACTTCTGCCACTCTCCAATACTGCCACCCTCCACTACCACCACCCTCCACTACCACTACCCTCCACTACAACCACCCTCCACTACGACCACCATCCACTACTGCCACCCTCCACTACCACCAACCTCGTCTACTGCCACCTTCCACTACCACCACCCTCCACTATCGCCACCCTCCACTACCGCCACTCTCAACTACGACCACCATCCACTACTGCCACCCTCCACTAATGACCCACTCCACTACCACCACCCTCCACTACTGCCACCCTCTGCTACTGCCACCCTGCACTACCGCCACCCTCCACTACGACCACCATCCACTACTGCTACCCTCCACTACTCATATACTATACTACTGCCACCCACCACTTCTGCCACTCTCCACTACTGCCACCCTGCACTACCTCAACTCCCCCACTACTGCCACCCTCCACTACTGCCACCCTCCACTACTGCTACCCTGCACTAACGGCACCCTCCACTACTGCCACCCTCCACTACCGCCACCCTCCAATACTGCCACCCTTCACTACCACCTCCATCCACTACCACCACCCTCCACTAGTGCCACCCTCCACTACCACCACCCTCCATTACTGCCACCCTCCACTACCACCACCCTCCACTACCGCCACCCTCCAATACTGCCACCCTTCACTACCACCTCCCTCCACTACCACCACCCTCCACTACCACCACCCTCCACTACCACCACCCTCCACTACCACCACCCTCCACTAGTGCCACCCTCCAATACCACCACCCTCCTCTACTGCCACCCCTCCACTACCACTACCCTCCATTACTGCCATCCTCTTCTACTGCCACCCTCCACTACTGCCACCCTCCACTACTGCCACCCTCCACTACCGTCACCCTCCACTACCGCCACCCTCGACTACCACCACCCTCCAATAGTGCCACCCTCCAATACCACCACCCTCCTCTAATGCCATCCCTCCACTACCACTACCCTCCATTACTGCCATCCTCTTCTACTGCCACCCTCCACTACTGCCTCCCTCCACTACTGCCACCCTCCACTACCGTCACCCTCCACTACCGCCACCCTCCACTACCACCACCCTCCACTAGTGCCACCCTCCACTACCACCACCCTCCACTAGTGCCACCCTCCAATACCACCACCCTCCACTACTGCCACCCTCCACTTCGACCACCCTCCAATACCACCCCCCTCCACTACTGCCACCCTCCACTTCGACCACCATCCACTACTGCTACCTTCCACTACTGCCACCCTCCACTACTGCCACTCTCCAATACTGCCACCCTCCACTACTGCCACCCTCTACTACTGCCACCCTCCACTATCGCCACTCTACACTACTGCTACCCTTCACTACCTCAACCCCCCACTACTGCCACCCTCCACTATCGCAACCCTCCACAACCTCTACCCTCCACTACTGCCACCCTCCACTACCAGCACCCTCCACTCCTGCCACCCTGCACTACTGCCACCCTGCACTACTGCCACCCTCCACTACCACCACCCTCCACTACTGCCACCCTACACTACTGCCACCCTCCACTACCACCACCCTCCACTACTGCCACCCTACACTACTGCCACCCTCCACTACCACCACCCTCCACTATTGCCATCCTCCACTACTGCCACCCTCCACTTCGACCACCATCCACTACTGCCACCCTCCACTTCTGCCACTCTCCAATACTGCCACCCTCCACTACTGGCACCCTCCACTACTGCCACCCTCTACTACTGCCACCCTCCACTACTGCCACTCTCCACTACTGCCACCCTCCACTACTGCCACACTCCACTAGTGCAACCCTCCACTTCGACCACCATCCACTACTGCCACCCTGAACTACTCCCACTCTCCACTACAGCCACCCTCCATTACTGACATCCTCCACTACTGCCACCCTTGACTACCACCTCCCTCCACTACCACCACCCTCCACTAGTGCCACCCTCCACTACCACCACCATCCACTAGTGCCACCCTCCAATACCACCATCCTCCACTAGTGCCACCCTCCAATACCACCATCCTCCTCTACTGCCACCCTCCACTACCACCACCCTCCACTAGTGCCATCCTCCACTTCGACCACCATCCACTACTGCCACCCTCCACTACTGCTACCCTCCATTACTGCCATCCTCAACTACTGCCACCCTCCACTACCACCACCTTCCACTACCACCACCCTCCTCAACTGCCACCCTCCTCAACTGCCACCCTCCCTTACCACCACCCTCCACTACTCCCACCCTGCACTACTGCCACCCTCCACTACCGCCACCCCTCCACTACCGCCACCCTCCACTACCGCCACCCTCCACTACCGCCACCCTCCACTACCTCCACCCTCCACTACTGCCACCCTCCACTACCAGCACCCTCCACTCCTGCCACCCTGCACTACTGCCACCCTCCACTACCACCACCCTCCACTACTGCCACCCTCCACTTCGACCACCCTCCACTACTGCTACCTTCCACTACTGCCACCCTGAACTACTGCCACTCTCCACTACCGCCACTCTCCACTACAGCTACCCTCCACTAATGCCACACTCCACTACCACCACCTTCCACTGCCACCACCCTCCACTATCGCCACCCTCCACTACTGCCACCCTCCACTTCGACCACCATCCACTACTGTTACCTTCCACTACTCCCACCCTGAACTACTGCCACCCTCCACTACCGCCACCCTCCACTACCGCCACCCTCCACTACCGCCACCCTCCACTACCGCCACCCTCCACTACCGCCACCCTCCACTACCGCCACCCTCCACTACCACTACCCTCCACTACTGCCACCCTGCACTACTGCCACCCTCCACTACCGCCACCCTCACCTACGACCACCATCCACTACTGCTACCCTCCACTACTCACATACTATACAACTGCCACCCTCCACTATCGCCACCCTAAACTACTGCCACCCTCCACTACCGCCACCCTCCACTACCACCACCCTCCACTAGTGCCACCCTCCACTACCACCACCCTCCACAAGTGCCACCCTCCACTACCACCATCCTCCACTAGTGCCACCCTCCACTACCACCACCCTCCACTACCACCACCCTCCACTACCACCACCCTCCACAAGTGCCACCCTCCACTACCACCACCCTCCACTTGTGCCACCCTCCACTACCGCCACCCTCCACTACCACCACCCTCCACTACTGCCACCCTCCACTACCGCCACCCTCCACTACCACCACCCTCCACTAGTGCCACCCTCCACTACCACCACCCTCCACAAGTGCCACCCTCCACTACCACCATCCTCCACTAGTGCCACCCTCCACTACCACCACCCTCCACTACCACCACCCTCCACTACCACCACCCTCCACAAGTGCCACCCTCCACTACCACCACCCTCCACTTGTGCCACCCTCCACTACCGCCACCCTCCACTACCGCCACCCTCCACTTCCACCACCCTCCTCTACTGCCACCCTCCACTACCGCCACCCTCCACTACCACCACCCTCAACTACTGCCACCCTGCACTACCGCCACCCTCCACCCTCCACTTCGACCACCATCCACTACTGCTACCTTCCACTACTGCCACCCTCCACTTATGCCACTCTCCAATACTGCCACCCTCCACTACTGCCACCCTCCACTACTGCCACCCTCCACTATCGCCACCCTCCATTACCGCCACCCTCCACTTCCGCCACCCTCCACTAACGCCACCCTCCACTACCGCCACCCTCCACTACCAGCACCCTCCACTCCTGCCACCCTGCACTACTGCCACCCTCCACTACAACCACCCTCCACTACTGCCACCCTACACTACTGCCACCCTCCACTACCACCACCCTCCACTACTGCCATCCTCCACTACTGCCACCCTCCACTACTGCCACCCTCCACTACTGCCACCCTCTACTACTGCCACCCTCACCTACTGCCACCCTGCACTACCGCCACCCTGCACTACCGCCACCCTCCACTACCGCCACCCTCCACTTCGACCACCATCCACTACTGCTACCTTCCACTACTGCCACCCTCCACTTCTGCCAGTTTCCAATACTGCCACCCTCCACTACTGGCACCCTCCACTACTGCCACCCTCTACTACTGCCACCCTCTACTACTGCCACCCTCCACTACTGCCACCCTTCACTACCACCTCCCTCCACTATTACCACCCTCCACTAGTGCCACCCTCCACTACCACCACCCTCCACTAGTGCCACCCTCCAATACCACCATCCTCCACTAGTGCAACCCTCCAATACCACCATCCTCCTCTACTGCCACCCTCCACTACCACCACCTTCCACTAGTGCCACCCTCCACTTCGACCACCATCCACTACTGCTACCTTCCACTACTGCCACCCTGAACTACTCCCACTCTCCACTACCGCCACTCTCCACTACAGCCACCCTCCATTACTGCCATCCTCAACTACTGCCACCCTCCACTACCACCACCTTCCACTACCACCACCCTCCTCAACTGCCACCCTCCACTACCACCACCCTCCACTAGTGCCTCCCTCCAATACCACCACCCTCCACTACCTCCACCCTCCACTACCGCCACCCTCCACTACCGCCACCCTCCACTACCGCCACCCTCCACTACTGCCACCCTCAACTACCACCACCCTCCACTAGTGCCACCCTCCAATACCACCACCCTCCACTAGTGCCACCCTCCACTACCGCCACCCTCCACTACAGCTACCCTCCACTACTGCCACCCTCAACTACCACCACCCTCCACTAGTGCCACCCTCCACTACCACTACCTTCCATTACTGCCACCCTCCACTACTGCCACCCTGCATTACCGCCACCCTCCACTACCTCCATCCTCCACTACTGCCACCCTCCACTACCAGCACCCTCCACTCATGGCACACTGCACTACTGCCACTCTGAACTACTGCCACCCTCCAATACCACCACCCTCCACTACCACCACCCTCCACTACTGCCACCCTCCACTACTGCCACCCTGCACTACCGCCACCCTCCACAACCTCAACCCTCCACTACTGCCACCCCCCACTTCGACCACCATCCACTGCTGCTACCTTCCACTACTGCCAACCTCCACTAGTGCTACCCTCCACTACTCACATACTATACTACTGCCACCCCCCACTACTGCCAACCTCTATTACCGCCACCCTCCACTACCGCCACCCTCCAATACTGCCACCACCCTCCATTAGTGCCACCCTCCACTACCACCACCCTCCACAAGTGCCACCCTCCACTACCACCACCCTCCACAAGTGCCACCCTCCAATACCACCACCCTCCTCTACTGCCACCCCTCCACTACCAATACCCTCCATTACTGCCATCCTTTTCTACTGCCACCCTCCACTACTGCCACCCTCCACTACTGCCACCCTCCACTACCGTCACCCTCCACTACCGCCACCCTCCACTACCACCACCCTCCACTAGTGCCACCCTCCAATACCACCACCCTCCTCTACTGCCACCCCTCCACTACCACTACCCTCCATTACTGCCATCCTCTTCTACTGCCACCCTCCACTACTGCCACCCTCCACTACCACCACCCTCCACTACCGCCACCCTCCACTACCACCACCCTCCACTACCACCAACCTCCACTACCACCACCCTCCACTACTGCCACCCTCCACTACTGCCACCTTCCACTGCCACCACCCTCCACTACTGCCACCCTCCACTACCACCACCCTCCACTACCGCCACCCTCCACTACTTCCACCCTCCACTACCGCCACCCTCCACTACCGCCACCCTCCACTACCGCCACCCTCCACTACCGCCACCCTCCACTACCGCCACCCTCCACTACCACCACCCTCCACTACTGCCACCCTCCACTACAGCCACCCTCCACTACCGCCACCCTCAACTACCACCACCCTCCACTAGTGCCACCCTCCACTACCACCAACCTCCACAAGTGCCACCCTCCACTACCACCACCCTCCACTAGTGCCACCCTCCACTACCACCACCCTCCACAAGTGCCACCCTCCACTACCACCACCCTCCACTTGTGCCACCCTCCACTACCGCCACCCTCCACTACCACTACCCTCAACTACTGCCACCCTCCACTACCGCCACCCTCCACTACCACCACCCTCAACTACTGCCACCCTCCACTACCGCCACCCTCCACTACCACCACCCTCCACTAGTGCCACCCTCCACTACCACCACCCTCCACTTGTGCCACCCTCCACTACCACCACCCTCCTCTACTGCCACCCTGCACTACCGCCACCCTCCACAACCTCAACCCTCCACTACTGCCACCCTCCACTTCGACCACCATCCACTACTGCTACCTTCCACTACTGCCACCCTCCACTACTGCCACCCTCCACTACTGCCACCCTCCACTACTGCCACCCTCCACTACTGCCACCCTCTACTACTGCCACCCTGCACTACCGCCTCCCTGCACTACCGCCACCCTCCACTACCGCCACCCTCCACTACCACCACCCTCCACTACCACCACCCTCCACAAGTGCCACCCTCCACTACCACCACCCTCCACTTGTGCCACCCTCCACTACCACCACCCTCCACTACTGCCACCCTCCACTACTGCCACCCTCCACTACTGCCACCCTCCACTACTGCCACCCTCCACTACCACCACCCTCCACTACTGCCACCCTCCACTACTGCCAACCTCCACTACCACCACCCTCCACTAGTGCCACCCTCCAATACCACCATCCTCCACTAGTGCCACCCTCCACTACTGCCACCCTCCACTACTGCCACCCTCCACTACTACCACCATCCACTACTGCCACCCTCCACTACTGACACACTTTACTACTGCCACCCTCCACTACCACCACCCTCCACTACTGCCACCCTGCACTACCACCACCCTCCACTACTGCCACCCTCCAATACCACCATCCTTTACTAGTGCCACCCTCCAATACCACCACCCTCCTCTACTGTCACCCTCCACTACCACCACCCTCCACTACCACCACCCTCCACTACCGCCACCCTCCACTACCGCCACCCTCCACTACCGCCACCCTCCACTACCGCCACCCTCCACTACCGCCACCCTCCACTACCGCCACCCTCCACTACCGCCACCCTCCACTACTGCCACCCTCCACTACTGCCACCCTCCACTACCACCACCCTCCACTACCGCCACCCTCCACTACTGCCACCCTCCACTACTGCCACCCTCCACTACCGCCACCCTCCACTACCACCACACTCCACTACCGCCACCCTCCACTACCACCACCCTCCACTACCGCCACCCTCCACTACCGCCACCCTCCACTACCGCCACCCTCCACTACCGCCACCCTCTACTACCGCCACCCTCCACTACTGCCACCCTCCACTACCGCCACCCTCCACTCCCGCCACCCTCCACTACCACCACCCTCCATTACCACCACCCTCCACTACCGCCACCCTCCACTACCGCTACCCTCCACTACCGCCACCCTCCACTACCGCCACCCTCCACTACTGCCAACCTCCACTACCACCCCCCTCCACTACCAACACCCTCCACTACTGCCACCTTCCACTACCACCAACCTCCACTACTGCCAACCTCCACTACCACCACCCTCCACTACCGCCACCCTCCACTACCGCCACCCTCCACTACTGCCACCCTCCACTACCACCACCCTCCACTACTGCCACCCTCCACTACTGCCACCCTCCACTACTGCCACCCTCCACAACTGCCACCCTCCACTACTGCCAACCTCCACTACCACCACCCTCCACTAGTGCCAACCTCCATTACTGCCAACCTCCACTACCGCCACCCTCCACTACCGCCACCCTCCATTACCGCCACCCTCCACTACTGCCACCCTCCACTACCGCCACCCTCCACTACCACCACCCTCCACTACTGCCACCCTCCACTACTGCCACCCTCCACTACCACCACCCTCCACTACTGCCACCCTCCACTACTGCCACCCTCCACTACTGCCAACCTCCACTACCGCCATCCTCCACTACCGCCACCCTCCACTACTGCCACCCTCCACTTCGACCACCATCCACTACTGCTACCTTCCACTACTGCCACCCTCCACTACTGCCACCCTCCACTACTGCCACCCTGCACTACCGCCACCCTCCACTACCGCCACCCTCCACTTCGACCACCATCCACTACTGCTACCTTCCACTACTGCCACCCTCCACTTCTGCCACCCTCCACTACTGCCACCCTCCACTACTGCCACCCTCCACTACTGCCACCCTCCACTACTGCCACCCTCCACTACTGCCACACTCCACTACCACCACCCTCCACTACCGCCACCCTCCATAACTGCCACCCTTCACTACCACCTCCCTCCACTACCACCACCCTCCACTAGTGCCACCCTCCACTAGCACCAAACTCCACTAGTGCCACCCTCCAATACCACCATCCTCCACTAGTGCCACCCTCCAATACCACCATCCTCCTCTACTGCCACCCTCTACTACCACCACCCTCCACTAGTGCCACCCTCCACTTCGACCACCATCCACTACTGCCACCCTCCAATACTGCTACCCTCCATTACTGCCATCCTCAACTACTGCCACCCTGAACTACTGCCACTCTCAACTACCACCACCGTCCACTACCACCACCCTCCTCAACTGCCACCCTCCACTACCACTACCCTCCACTACTGCCACCCTCCACTACTGCCACCCTCCACTACTGCCAACCTCCACTACCACCACCCTCCACTAGTGCCAACCTCCACTACTGCCAACCTCCACTACCACCACCCTCCACTACCGCCACCCTCCACTACCGCCACCCTCCACTACCGCCACCCTCCACTACCGCCACCCTCCACTACCGCCACCCTCCACTACCGCCACCCTCCACTACCGCCACCCTCCACTACCGCCACCCTCCAATACTGCCACCCTCCACTACCACCACCCTCCACTACCGCCACCGTCCACTACTGCCACCCTCCACTACTGCCAACCTTCACTACCACCATCCTCCACTACCGCCACCCTCCACTACTGCCACCCTCCACTTCGACCACCATCCACTACTGCTACCTTCCACTGCTGCCACCCTCCACTACTGCCAACCTCCACTACTGCTACCCTCTACTACTGCCACCCTCTACTACTGCCACCCTGCACTACCGCCACCCTCCACTACCGCCACCCTCCACTTCGACCACCATCCACTACTGCTACCTTCCACTACTGCCACCCTCCACTACCGCCACCCTCCACTACCGCCACCCTCAACTACCACGACCCTCCACTAGTGCCACCCTCCACTACCACCAACCTCCAGAAGTGCCACCCTCCACTACCACCACCCTCCACTAGTGCCACCCTCCACTACCACCACCCTCCACTACCACCACCCTCCACAAGTGCCACCCTCCACTACCACCACCCTCCACTTGTGCCACCCTCCACTACCGCCACCCTCCACTACCACTACCCTCAACTACTGCCACCCTCCACTACCGCCACCCTCCACTACCACCACCCTCAACTACTGCCACCCTCCGCTACCGCCACCCTCCACTACCACCACCCTCCACTAGTGCCACCCTCCACTACCACCACCCTCCACTTGTGCCACCCTCCACTACCACCACCCTCCTCTACTGCCACCCTGCACTACCGCCACCCTCCACAACCTCAACCCTCCACTACTGCCACCCTCCACTTCGACCACCATCCACTACTGCTACCTTCCACTGCTGCCACCCTCCACTACTGCCACCCTCCACTACTGCCACCCTCCACTACTGCCACCCTCCACTACTGCCACCCTCTACTACTGCCACCCTCTACTACTGCCACCCTGCACTACCGCCTCCCTGCACTACCGCCACCCTCCACTACCGCCACCCTCCACTACCACCACCCTCCACTACCACCACCCTCCACAAGTGCCACCCTCCACTACCACCACCCTCCACTTGTGCCCCCCTCCACTATCTCCACCCTCCACTTGTGCCACCCTCCACTACCACCACCCTCCACTACTGCCACCCTCCACTACCACCACCCTCCACTACTGCCACCCTCCACTACTGCCACCCTCCACTACTGCCACCCTCCACTACCACCACCCTCCACTACTGCCACCCTCCACTACTGCCACCCTCCACTACTGCCAACCTCCACTACCACCACCCTCCACTAGTGCCACCCTCCAATATTACCATCCTCCACTAGTGCCACCCTCCACTACTGCCACCCTCCACTACTGCCACCCTCCACTACTACCACCATCCACTACTGCCACCCTCCACTACTGACACACTATACTACTGCCACCCTCCACTACCACCACCCTCCACAACTGCCACCCTGCACTACCACCACCCTCCACTACTGCCACCCTCCAATACCACCATCCTTTACTAGTGCCACCCTCCAATACCACCACCCTCCTCTACTGTCACCCTCCACTACCACCACCCTCCACTACCACCACCCTCCACTACCGCTACCCTCCACTACCGCCACCCTCCACTACCGCCACCCTCCACTACCGCCACCCTCCACTACCGCCACCCTCCACTACCGTTACCCTCCACTACTGCCAACCTCCACTACCACCACCCTCCACTACCAACACCCTCCACTACTGCCACCCTCCACTACCACCAACCTCCACTACTGCCAACCTCCACTACCACCACCCTCCACTACCGCCACCCTCCACTACCGCCACCCTCCACTACTGCCACCCTCCACTACCACCACCCTCCACTACTGCCACCCTCCACTACTGCCAACCTCCACTACCACCACCCTCCACTAGTGCCAACCTCCACTTCTGCCAACCTCCACTACCACCACCCTCCACTACCGCCACCCTCCATTACCGCCACCCTCCACTACTGCCACCCTCCACTACCGCCACCCTCCACTACCACCACCCTCCACTACTGCCACCCTCCACTACTGCCACCCTCCACTACCACCACCCTCCACTACTGCCACCCTCCACTACTGCCACCCTCCACTACTGCCAACCTCCACTACCACCATCCTCCACTACCGCCACCCTCCACTACTGCCACCCTCCACTTCGACCACCATCCACTACTGCTACCTTCCACTACTGCCACCCTCCACTACTGCCACCCTCCACTACTGCCACCCTCCACTACTGCTACCCTCTACTACTGCCACCCTCTACTACTGCCACCCTGCACTACCGCCACCCTGCACTACCGCCACCCTCCACTTCGACCACCATCCACTACTGCTACCTTCCACTACTGCCACCCTCCACTTCTGCCACCCTCCACTACTGCCACCCTCCACTACTGCCACCCTCCACTACTGCCACCCTCCACTTCTGCCACCCTCCACTACTGCCACCCTCCACTACTGCCACCCTCCACTACTGCCACCCTCCACTACTGCCACCCTCCACTACTGCCACCCTCCACTACTGCCACCCTCCACTACTGCCATCCTCCACTACTGCCACACTCCACTACCACCACCCTCCACTACCGCCACCCTCCATAACTGCCACCCTTCACTACCACCTCCCTCCACTACCACCACCCTCCACTAGTGCCACCCTCCACTACCACCAAACTCCACTAGTGCCACCCTCCAATACCACCATCCTCCACTAGTGCCACCCTCCAATACCACCATCCTCCTCTACTGCCACCCTCTACTACCACCACCCTCCACTAGTGCCACCCTCCACTTCGACCACCATCCACTACTGCCACCCTCCACTACTGCTACCCTCCATTACTGCCATCCTCAACTACTGCCACCCTGAACTACTGCCACTCTCCACTACCACCACCTTCCAATACCACCACCCTCCTCAACTGCCACCCTCCACTACCACTACCCTCCACTACTGCCACCCTCCACTACTGCCACCCTCCACTACTGCCAACCTCCACTACCACCACCCTCCACTAGTGCCAACCTCCACTACTGCCAACCTCCACTACCACCACCCTCCACTACCGCCACCCTCCACTTCCGCCACCCTCCACTACCGCCACCCTCCACTACCGCCACCCTCCACTACCGCCACCCTCCACTACCGCCACCCTCCACTACCGCCACCCTCCTCTACCGCCACCCTCCACTACCGCCACCCTCCATTACCGCCACCCTCCATTACCGCCACCCTCCACTACCGCCACCCTCCACTACCGCCACCCTCCACTACTGCCACCCTCCACTACCACCACCCTCCACTACCGCCACCCTCCACTACTGCCACCCTCCACTACTGCCAACCTCCACTACCACCATCCTCCACTACCGCCACCCTCCACTACTGCCACCCTCCACTTCGACCACCATCCACTACTGCTACCTTCCACTGCTGCCACCCTCCACTACTGCCACCCTCCACTACTGCTTCCCTCTACTACTGCCACCTTGCACTACCGCCACCCTCCACTACCGCCACCCTCCACTTCGACCACCATCCACTACTGCTACCTGCCACTACTGCCACCCTCCACTACCGCCACCCTCCACTACCGCCACCCTCCACTACCGCCACCCTCCACTACCGCCACCCTCCACTACCGCCACCCTCCACTACCGCCACCCTCCACTACTGCCACCCTCCACTACCACCACCCTCCACTACCGCCACCCTCCACTACTGCCACCCTCCACTACTGCCAATCTCCACTACCACCATCCTCCACTACCGCCACCCTCCACTACTGCCACCCTCCACTACCACCACCATCCACTACTGCTACCTTTCACTACTGCCACCCTCCACTTCTGCCACTCCCCAATACTGCCACTCCCCAATACTGCCACCCTCCACTACTGCCACCCTCCACTACCGCCACCTTCCACTACCACCACCCTCCACTACCACCACCCTCCACTACTGCCACTCTCCACTACCACCACCTTCCACTACCACCACCCTCCTCAACTGCCACCCTCCACTACCACCACCCTCCACTACTCCCACCCTGCACTACTTCCACCCTCCACTACCGCCACCCTCCACTACCGCCACCCTCCACTACTGCCACCCTCCACTACTGCCACCCTCCACTACCGCCACCCTCCACTACCACCACCCTCCACTACCGCCACCCTCCACTACCACCACCCTCCACTACTGCCACCCTCCACTACTGCCACCCTCCACTACCGCCACCCTCCACTACCGCCACCCTCCACTACCGCCACCCTCCACTACCACCACCCTCCACTACCGCCACCCTCCACTACTGCCACCCTCCACTACCACCACCCTCCACTAGTGCCAACCTCCACTACTGCCAACCTCTACTACCACCACCCTCCACTACCACCACCCTCCACTACCGCCACCCTCCACTACCGCCACCCTCCACTACCGCCACCCTCCACTATTGCCACCCTCCACTACTGCCACCCTCCACTACTGCCATCCTCCACTACCACCAACCTCCACTACTGCCACCCTCCACTACCACCAACCTCCACTACTGCCAACCTCCACTACCACCACCCTCCACTACCGCCACCCTCCACTACCGCCACCCTCCACTACTGCCACCCTCCACTACCACCACCCTCCACTACTGCCACCCTCCACTACTGCCACCCTCCACTACTGTCACCCTCCACAACTGCCACCCTCCACTACTGCCAACCTCCACTACCACCACCCTCCACTAGTGCCAACCTCCATTACTGCCAACCTCCACCACCGCCACCCTCCACTACCGCCACCCTCCATTACCGCCACCCTCCACTACTGCCACCCTCCACTACCGCCACCCTCCACTACCACCACCCTCCACTACTGCCACCCTCCACTACTGCCACCCTCCACTACCACCACCCTCCACTACTGCCACCCTCCACTACTGCCACCCTCCACTACTGCCAACCTCCACTACCGCCATCCTCCACTACCGCCACCCTCCACTACTGCCACCCTCCACTTCGACCACCATCCACTACTGCTACCTTCCACTACTGCCACCCTCCACTACTGCCACCCTCCACTACTGCCACCCTCCACTACCACCACCCTCCACTTCGACCACCATCCACTACTGCTACCTTCCACTACTGCCACCCTCCACTTCTGCCACCCTCCACTACTGCCACCCTCCACTACTGCCACCCTCCACTACTGCCACCCTCCACTACTGCCACCCTCCACTACTGCCACACTCCACTACCACCACCCTCCACTACCGCCACCCTCCATAACTGCCACCCTTCACTACCACCTCCCTCCACTACCACCACCCTCCACTAGTGCCACCCTCCACTAGCACCAAACTCCACTAGTGCCACCCTCCAATACCACCATCCTCCACTAGTGCCACCCTCCAATACCACCATCCTCCTCTACTGCCACCCTCTACTACCACCACCCTCCACTAGTGCCACCCTCCACTTCGACCACCATCCACTACTGCCACCCTCCAATACTGCTACCCTCCATTACTGCCATCCTCAACTACTGCCACCCTGAACTACTGCCACTCTCAACTACCACCACCTTCCACTACCACCACCCTCCTCAACTGCCACCCTCCACTACCACTACCCTCCACTACTGCCACCCTCCACTACTGCCACCCTCCACTACTGCTACCCTCCATTACTGCCATCCTCAACTACTGCCACCCTGAACTACTGCCACTCTCCACTACCACCACCTTCCAATACCACCACCCTCCTCAACTGCCACCCTCCACTACCACTACCCTCCACTACTGCCACCCTCCACTACTGCCACCCTCCACTACTGCCAACCTCCACTACCACCACCCTCCACTAGTGCCAACCTCCACTACTGCCAACCTCCACTACCACCACCCTCCACTACCGCCACCCTCCACTTCCGCCACCCTCCACTACCGCCACCCTCCACTACCGCCACCCTCCACTACCGCCACCCTCCACTACCGCCACCCTCCACTACCGCCACCCTCCTCTACCGCCACCCTCCACTACCGCCACCCTCCATTACCGCCACCCTCCATTACCGCCACCCTCCACTACCGCCACCCTCCACTACCGCCACCCTCCACTACTGCCACCCTCCACTACCACCACCCTCCACTACCGCCACCCTCCACTACTGCCACCCTCCACTACTGCCAACCTCCACTACCACCATCCTCCACTACCGCCACCCTCCACTACTGCCACCCTCCACTTCGACCACCATCCACTACTGCTACCTTCCACTGCTGCCACCCTCCACTACTGCCACCCTCCACTACTGCTTCCCTCTACTACTGCCACCTTGCACTACCGCCACCCTCCACTACCGCCACCCTCCACTTCGACCACCATCCACTACTGCTACCTGCCACTACTGCCACCCTCCACTACCGCCACCCTCCACTACCGCCACCCTCCACTACCGCCACCCTCCACTACCGCCACCCTCCACTACCGCCACCCTCCACTACCGCCACCCTCCACTACTGCCACCCTCCACTACCACCACCCTCCACTACCGCCACCCTCCACTACTGCCACCCTCCACTACTGCCAATCTCCACTACCACCATCCTCCACTACCGCCACCCTCCACTACTGCCACCCTCCACTACCACCACCATCCACTACTGCTACCTTTCACTACTGCCACCCTCCACTTCTGCCACTCCCCAATACTGCCACTCCCCAATACTGCCACCCTCCACTACTGCCACCCTCCACTACCGCCACCTTCCACTACCACCACCCTCCACTACCACCACCCTCCACTACTGCCACTCTCCACTACCACCACCTTCCACTACCACCACCCTCCTCAACTGCCACCCTCCACTACCACCACCCTCCACTACTCCCACCCTGCACTACTTCCACCCTCCACTACCGCCACCCTCCACTACCGCCACCCTCCACTACTGCCACCCTCCACTACTGCCACCCTCCACTACCGCCACCCTCCACTACCACCACCCTCCACTACCGCCACCCTCCACTACCACCACCCTCCACTACTGCCACCCTCCACTACTGCCACCCTCCACTACCGCCACCCTCCACTACCGCCACCCTCCACTACCGCCACCCTCCACTACCACCACCCTCCACTACCGCCACCCTCCACTACTGCCACCCTCCACTACCACCACCCTCCACTAGTGCCAACCTCCACTACTGCCAACCTCTACTACCACCACCCTCCACTACCACCACCCTCCACTACCGCCACCCTCCACTACCGCCACCCTCCACTACCGCCACCCTCCACTATTGCCACCCTCCACTACTGCCACCCTCCACTACTGCCATCCTCCACTACCACCAACCTCCACTACTGCCACCCTCCACTACCACCAACCTCCACTACTGCCAACCTCCACTACCACCACCCTCCACTACCGCCACCCTCCACTACCGCCACCCTCCACTACTGCCACCCTCCACTACCACCACCCTCCACTACTGCCACCCTCCACTACTGCCACCCTCCACTACTGTCACCCTCCACAACTGCCACCCTCCACTACTGCCAACCTCCACTACCACCACCCTCCACTAGTGCCAACCTCCATTACTGCCAACCTCCACCACCGCCACCCTCCACTACCGCCACCCTCCATTACCGCCACCCTCCACTACTGCCACCCTCCACTACCGCCACCCTCCACTACCACCACCCTCCACTACTGCCACCCTCCACTACTGCCACCCTCCACTACCACCACCCTCCACTACTGCCACCCTCCACTACTGCCACCCTCCACTACTGCCAACCTCCACTACCGCCATCCTCCACTACCGCCACCCTCCACTACTGCCACCCTCCACTTCGACCACCATCCACTACTGCTACCTTCCACTACTGCCACCCTCCACTACTGCCACCCTCCACTACTGCCACCCTCCACTACCACCACCCTCCACTTCGACCACCATCCACTACTGCTACCTTCCACTACTGCCACCCTCCACTTCTGCCACCCTCCACTACTGCCACCCTCCACTACTGCCACCCTCCACTACTGCCACCCTCCACTACTGCCACCCTCCACTACTGCCACACTCCACTACCACCACCCTCCACTACCGCCACCCTCCATAACTGCCACCCTTCACTACCACCTCCCTCCACTACCACCACCCTCCACTAGTGCCACCCTCCACTAGCACCAAACTCCACTAGTGCCACCCTCCAATACCACCATCCTCCACTAGTGCCACCCTCCAATACCACCATCCTCCTCTACTGCCACCCTCTACTACCACCACCCTCCACTAGTGCCACCCTCCACTTCGACCACCATCCACTACTGCCACCCTCCAATACTGCTACCCTCCATTACTGCCATCCTCAACTACTGCCACCCTGAACTACTGCCACTCTCAACTACCACCACCTTCCACTACCACCACC
This sequence comes from Procambarus clarkii, assembly GCF_040958095.1. Taxonomy (NCBI): domain Eukaryota; kingdom Metazoa; phylum Arthropoda; class Malacostraca; order Decapoda; family Cambaridae; genus Procambarus; species Procambarus clarkii. Next base: position 11,032,643 of record NC_091214.1, on the reverse strand, counting down.
CTCCTCAACTGCCACCCTCCACTACCACTACCCTCCACTACTGCCACCCTCCACTACTGCCACCCTCCACTACTGCCAACCTCCACTACCACCACCCTCCACTAGTGCCAACCTCCACTACTGCCAACCTCCACTACCACCACCCTCCACTACCGCCACCCTCCACTACCGCCACCCTCCACTACCGCCACCCTCCACTACCGCCACCCTCCACTACCGCCACCCTCCACTACCGCCACCCTCCACTACCGCCACCCTCCACTACCACCATCCTCCACTACCGCCACCCTCCACTACTGCCACCCTCCACTTCGACCACCATCCACTACTGCTACCTTCCACTGCTGCCACCCTCCACTACTGCCACCCTCCACTACTGCTTCCCTCTACTACTGCCACCTTGCACTACCGCCACCCTCCACTACCGCCACCCTCCACTTCGACCACCATCCACTACTGCTACCTGCCACTACTGCCACCCTCCACTACCGCCACCCTCCACTACCGCCACCCTCCACTACCGCCACCCTCCACTACCGCCACCCTCCACTACCGCCACCCTCCACTACCGCCACCCTCCACTACTGCCACCCTCCACTACCACCACCCTCCACTACCGCCACCCTCCACTACTGCCACCCTCCACTACTGCCAATCTCCACTACCACCATCCTCCACTACCGCCACCCTCCACTACTGCCACCCTCCACTACCACCACCATCCACTACTGCTACCTTTCACTACTGCCACCCTCCACTTCTGCCACTCCCCAATACTGCCACTCCCCAATACTGCCACCCTCCACTACTGCCACCCTCCACTACCGCCACCTTCCACTACCACCACCCTCCACTACCACCACCCTCCACTACTGCCACTCTCCACTACCACCACCTTCCACTACCACCACCCTCCTCAACTGCCACCCTCCACTACCACCACCCTCCACTACTCCCACCCTGCACTACTTCCACCCTCCACTACCGCCACCCTCCACTACCGCCACCCTCCACTACTGCCACCCTCCACTACTGCCACCCTCCACTACCGCCACCCTCCACTACCACCACCCTCCACTACCGCCACCCTCCACTACCACCACCCTCCACTACTGCCACCCTCCACTACTGCCACCCTCCACTACCGCCACCCTCCACTACCGCCACCCTCCACTACCGCCACCCTCCACTACCACCACCCTCCACTACCGCCACCCTCCACTACTGCCACCCTCCACTACCACCACCCTCCACTAGTGCCAACCTCCACTACTGCCAACCTCTACTACCACCACCCTCCACTACCACCACCCTCCACTACCGCCACCCTCCACTACCGCCACCCTCCACTACCGCCACCCTCCACTATTGCCACCCTCCACTACTGCCACCCTCCACTACTGCCATCCTCCACTACCACCAACCTCCACTACTGCCACCCTCCACTACCACCAACCTCCACTACTGCCAACCTCCACTACCACCACCCTCCACTACCGCCACCCTCCACTACCGCCACCCTCCACTACTGCCACCCTCCACTACCACCACCCTCCACTACTGCCACCCTCCACTACTGCCACCCTCCACTACTGTCACCCTCCACAACTGCCACCCTCCACTACTGCCAACCTCCACTACCACCACCCTCCACTAGTGCCAACCTCCATTACTGCCAACCTCCACCACCGCCACCCTCCACTACCGCCACCCTCCATTACCGCCACCCTCCACTACTGCCACCCTCCACTACCGCCACCCTCCACTACCACCACCCTCCACTACTGCCACCCTCCACTACTGCCACCCTCCACTACCACCACCCTCCACTACTGCCACCCTCCACTACTGCCACCCTCCACTACTGCCAACCTCCACTACCGCCATCCTCCACTACCGCCACCCTCCACTACTGCCACCCTCCACTTCGACCACCATCCACTACTGCTACCTTCCACTACTGCCACCCTCCACTACTGCCACCCTCCACTACTGCCACCCTCCACTACCACCACCCTCCACTTCGACCACCATCCACTACTGCTACCTTCCACTACTGCCACCCTCCACTTCTGCCACCCTCCACTACTGCCACCCTCCACTACTGCCACCCTCCACTACTGCCACCCTCCACTACTGCCACCCTCCACTACTGCCACACTCCACTACCACCACCCTCCACTACCGCCACCCTCCATAACTGCCACCCTTCACTACCACCTCCCTCCACTACCACCACCCTCCACTAGTGCCACCCTCCACTAGCACCAAACTCCACTAGTGCCACCCTCCAATACCACCATCCTCCACTAGTGCCACCCTCCAATACCACCATCCTCCTCTACTGCCACCCTCTACTACCACCACCCTCCACTAGTGCCACCCTCCACTTCGACCACCATCCACTACTGCCACCCTCCAATACTGCTACCCTCCATTACTGCCATCCTCAACTACTGCCACCCTGAACTACTGCCACTCTCAACTACCACCACCTTCCACTACCACCACCCTCCTCAACTGCCACCCTCCACTACCACTACCCTCCACTACTGCCACCCTCCACTACTGCCACCCTCCACTACTGCCAACCTCCACTACCACCACCCTCCACTAGTGCCAACCTCCACTACTGCCAACCTCCACTACCACCACCCTCCACTACCGCCACCCTCCACTACCGCCACCCTCCACTACCGCCACCCTCCACTACCGCCACCCTCCACTACCGCCACCCTCCACTACCGCCACCCTCCACTACCGCCACCCTCCACTACCGCCACCCTCCACTACCGCCACCCTCCACTACCGCCACCCTCCAATACTGCCACCCTCCACTACCACCACCCTCCACTACCGCCACCCTCCACTACTGCCACCCTCCACTACTGCCAACCTTCACTACCACCATCCTCCACTACCGCCACCCTCCACTACTGCCACCCTCCACTTCGACCACCATCCACTACTGCTACCTTCCACTGCTGCCACCCTCCACTACTGCCAACCTCCACTACTGCTACCCTCTACTACTGCCACCCTCTACTACTGCCACCCTGCACTACCGCCACCCTCCACTACCGCCACCCTCCACTTCGACCACCATCCACTACTGCTACCTTCCACTACTGCCACCCTCCACTACCGCCACCCTCCACTACCGCCACCCTCAACTACCACGACCCTCCACTAGTGCCACCCTCCACTACCACCAACCTCCACAAGTGCCACCCTCCACTACCACCACCCTCCACTAGTGCCACCCTCCACTACCACCACCCTCCACTACCACCACCCTCCACAAGTGCCACCCTCCACTACCACCACCCTCCACTTGTGCCACCCTCCACTACCGCCACCCTCCACTACCACTACCCTCAACTACTGCCACCCTCCACTACCGCCACCCTCCACTACCACCACCCTCAACTACTGCCACCCTCCACTACCGCCACCCTCCACTACCACCACCCTCCACTAGTGCCACCCTCCACTACCACCACCCTCCACTTGTGCCACCCTCCACTACCACCACCCTCCTCTACTGCCACCCTGCACTACCGCCACCCTCCACAACCTCAACCCTCCACTACTGCCACCCTCCACTTCGACCACCATCCACTACTGCTACCTTCCACTGCTGCCACCCTCCACTACTGCCACCCTCCACTACTGCCACCCTCCACAACTGCCACCCTCTACTACTGCCACCCTCTACTACTGCCACCCTGCACTACCGCCTCCCTGCACTACCGCCACCCTCCACTACCGCCACCCTCCACTACCACCACCCTCCACTACCACCACCCTCCACAAGTGCCACCCTCCACTACCACCACCCTCCACTTGTGCCCCCCTCCACTATCTCCACCCTCCACTTGTGCCACCCTCCACTACCACCACCCTCCACTACTGCCACCCTCCACTACCACCACCCTCCACTACTGCCACCCTCCACTACTGCCACCCTCCACTACTGCCACCCTCCACTACCACCACCCTCCACTACTGCCACCCTCCACTACTGCCACCCTCCACTACTGCCAACCTCCACTACCACCACCCTCCACTAGTGCCACCCTCCAATATTACCATCCTCCACTAGTGCCACCCTCCACTACTGCCACCCTCCACTACTGCCACCCTCCACTACTACCACCATCCACTACTGCCACCCTCCACTACTGACACACTATACTACTGCCACCCTCCACTACCACCACCCTCCACTACTGCCACCCTGCACTACCACCACCCTCCACTACTGCCACCCTCCAATACCACCATCCTTTACTAGTGCCACCCTCCAATACCACCACCCTCCTCTACTGTCACCCTCCACTACCACCACCCTCCACTACCACCACCCTCCACTAATGCCACCCTCCACTACCGCCACCCTCCACTACCGCCACCCTCCACTACCGCCACCCTCCACTACTGCCACCCTCCACTACTGCCACCCTCCACTACCACCACCCTCCACTACCGCCACTCTCCACTACTGCCACCCTCCACTACTGCCACCCTCCACTACCGCCACCCTCCACTACCGCTACCCTCCACTACCGCCACCCTCCACTACCGCCACCCTCCACTACCGCCACCCTCCACTACCGCCACCCTCCACTACCGCCACCCTCCACTACTGCCAACCTCCACTACCACCACCCTCCACTACCAACACCCTCCACTACTGCCACCCTCCACTACCACCAACCTCCACTACTGCCAACCTCCACTACCACCACCCTCCACTACCGCCACCCTCCACTACCGCCACCCTCCACTACTGCCACCCTCCACTACCACCACCCTCCACTACTGCCACCCTCCACTACTGCCACCCTCCACTACTGCCACCCTCCACTACTGCCAACCTCCACTACCACCACCCTCCACTAGTGCCAACCTCCACTTCTGCCAACCTCCACTACCACCACCCTCCACTACCGCCACCCTCCATTACCGCCACCCTCCACTACTGCCACCCTCCACTACCGCCACCCTCCACTACCACCACCCTCCACTACTGCCACCCTCCACTACTGCCACCCTCCACTACCACCACCCTCCACTACTGCCACCCTCCACTACTGCCACCCTCCACTACTGCCAACCTCCACTACCACCATCCTCCACTACCGCCACCCTCCAATACTGCCACCCTCCACTTCGACCACCATCCACTACTGCTACCTTCCACTACTGCCACCCTCCACTACTGCCACCCTCCACTACTGCCACCCTCCACTACTGCTACCCTCTACTACTGCCACCCTCTACTACTGCCACCCTGCACTACCGCCACCCTGCACTACCGCCACCCTCCACTTCGACCACCATCCACTACTGCTACCTTCCACTACTGCCACCCTCCACTTCTGCCACCCTCCACTACTGCCACCCTCCACTACTGCCACCCTCCACTACTGCCACCCTCCACTACTGCCACCCTCCACTACTGCCACCCTCCACTACTGCCACCCTCCACTACTGCCACCCTCCACTACTGCCACACTCCACTACCACCACCCTCCACTACCGCCACCCTCCATAACTGCCACCCTTCACTACCACCTCCCTCCACTACCACCACCCTCCACTAGTGCCACCCTCCACTACCACCAAACTCCACTAGTGCCACCCTCCAATACCACCATCCTCCACTAGTGCCACCCTCCAATACCACCATCCTCCTCTACTGCCACCCTCTACTACCACCACCCTCCACTAGTGCCACCCTCCACTTCGACCACCATCCACTACTGCCACCCTCCACTACTGCTACCCTCCATTACTGCCATCCTCAACTACTGCCACCCTGAACTACTGCCACTCTCCACTACCACCACCTTCCAATACCACCACCCTCCTCAACTGCCACCCTCCACTACCACTACCCTCCACTACTGCCACCCTCCACTACTGCCACCCTCCACTACTGCCAACCTCCACTACCACCACCCTCCACTAGTGCCAACCTCCACTACTGCCAACCTCCACTACCACCACCCTCCACTACCGCCACCCTCCACTTCCGCCACCCTCCACTACCGCCACCCTCCACTACCGCCACCCTCCACTACCGCCACCCTCCACTACCGCCACCCTCCACTACCGCCACCCTCCACTACCGCCACCCTCCACTACCGCCACCCTCCATTACCGCCACCCTCCATTACCGCCACCCTCCACTACCGCCACCCTCCACTACCGCCACCCTCCACTACTGCCACCCTCCACTACCACCACCCTCCACTACCGCCACCCTCCACTACTGCCACCCTCCACTACTGCCAACCTCCACTACCACCATCCTCCACTACCGCCACCCTCCACTACTGCCACCCTCCACTTCGACCACCATCCACTACTGCTACCTTCCACTGCTGCCACCCTCCACTACTGCCACCCTCCACTACTGCTTCCCTCTACTACTGCCACCCTGCACTACCGCCACCCTCCACTACCGCCACCCTCCACTTCGACCACCATCCACTACTGCTACCTGCCACTACTGCCACCCTCCACTACCGCCACCCTCCACTACCGCCACCCTCCACTACCGCCACCCTCCACTACCGCCACCCTCCACTACCGCCACCCTCCACTACCGCCACCCTCCACTACTGCCACCCTCCACTACCACCACCCTCCACTACCGCCACCCTCCACTACTGCCACCCTCCACTACTGCCAATCTCCACTACCACCATCCTCCACTACCGCCACCCTCCACTACTGCCACCCTCCACTTCGACCACCATCCACTACTGCTACCTTTCACTACTGCCACCCTCCACTTCTGCCACTCCCCAATACTGCCACTCCCCAATACTGCCACCCTCCACTACTGCCACCCTCCACTACCGCCACCTTCCACTACCACCACCCTCCACTACCACCACCCTCCACTACTGCCACTCTCCACTACCACCACCTTCCACTACCACCACCCTCCTCAACTGCCACCCTCCACTACCACCACCCTCCACTACTCCCACCCTGCACTACTTCCACCCTCCACTACCGCCACCCTCCACTACCGCCACCCTCCACTACTGCCACCCTCCACTACTGCCACCCTCCACTACCGCCACCCTCCACTACCACCACCCTCCACTACCGCCACCCTCCACTACCACCACCCTCCACTACTGCCACCCTCCACTACTGCCACCCTTTACTACCGCCACCCTCCACTACCGCCACCCTCCACTACCACCACCCTCCACTACTGCCACCCTCCACTACCGCCACCCTCCACTACTGCCACCCTCCACTACCACCACCCTCCACTAGAGCCAACCTCCACTACTGCCAACCTCTACTACCACCACCCTCCACTACCACCACCCTCCACTTCTGCCACCCTCCACTACTGCCACCCTCCACTACTGCCACCCTTAACTACTGCCACCCTCCACTACCGCCACCCTCCACTACTGCCACCCTCCACTACTGCCACCCTCCACTACCGCCACCCTCCACTACCGCCACCCTCCACTAGTGCCACCCTCCACTACTGCCAACCTCCACTACCGCCACCCTCCACTACCGCCACCCTCCACTACCGCCACCCTCCACTACCGCCACCCTCCACTACCGCCACCCTCCACTACCGCCACCCTCCACTAATGCCACCCTTCACTACTGCCACCCTCCACTACTGCCATCCTCCACTACCACCAACCTCCACTACTGCCACCCTCCACTAACGCCACCCTCCACTAGTGCCACCCTCCACTACCGCCACCCTCCACTACCGCCACCCTCCACTACTGCCACCCTCCACTACCGCCACCCTCCACTACCGCCACCCTCCACTATTGCCACCCTCCACTACTGCCACCCTCCACTACTGCCATCCTCCACTACCACCAACCTCCACTACTGCCACCCTCCACTACTGCCACCCTCCACTACTGCCAACCTCCACTACCGCCACCCTCCACTAGTGCCACCCTCCACTACCACCATCCTCCACTACCCAGCAAACACAAATCATCTACACAACGTTCGCCTATCTCTTCCCATAGGTGTGGGAATGATTTGCATTGAGAATGGTGCAGGAGAGCCTTTGAGAAACTTTTACTCAAAAAATCCAAACACAAAGGTTTAATTATAAATTGTTTTTCTACAATTATTTTCTTCCAAATGTAAAACAAATAGTTTTTACATGTTTAAATATAAAATTTATAGTGTTTTTTTGTAAAATTCATTAATAAATTGTGAATGATATATATTGGCTGAGTGAAACCTTTAAAATCCATTTAGTTATAATATGAACAGAAAAAAGTAGTTTTCCAAATTTTCTAAAAATCGCTCTTTTTAACACAATTTGACTCCTTATGCATTCCACTAAACACTAATATCATGTTTAAATATATAATTTATGTATTATTCCCTAAGATAATTTATATAAATTATAAAAGTTGCTGGAAAGTGGTGAGAAAGAATCTGAAAACGTTTTGTTGTCTTATATTGGCGTGTTCTTATTAACTAGAGTGAGTAAGAGTGAGCGAGAGTGGGTAAGAGTGAGTAAGAGTGACTGAAGGTGAGTGAGAGTGCAAGAGAGTGTGTAAGTGTGAGTAAGAGTGAGTATAAGTAAGAGTGACTGAGAGTGAGTAAGAGTGACAGTGAGTAAGGGTGACAATGAGTAAGAGTGAGAGTAAAGTGATTGAGAGTAAGGGTGAGTATGAGAGTAAGAGTGATTGAGAGTGATTGAGAGTAAGAGTGATTGAGAGTAAGAGTGATTGAGAGTAAGAGTGATTGAGAGTAAGAGTGATTGAGAGTAAGAGTGATTGGGAGTAAGAGTGATTGAGAGTAAGAGTGATTGGGAGTAAGAGTGATTGGGAGTAGGAGTTAGAGTGAGAGTAGGAGTAAGAATGAGAATAAGAGTGATTGAGAGTAAGAGTAAGAGTAAGAATGAGAGTAAGAGTGATTGAGAGTAAGAGTGATTGAGAGTAAGAGTGATTGAGAGTAAGAGTGATTGGGAGTAAGAGTGATTGGGAGTAAGAGTAAGAGTGAGAGTAAGAGTAAGAATGAGAATAAGAGTGATTGAGAGTAAGAGTGATTGGGAGTAAGAGTAAGAGTAAGAATGAGAGTAGGAGTGATTGAGAGTAGGAGTGATTGGGAGTAGGAGTGATTGGGAGTAGGAGTGATTGGGAGTAAGAGTGATTGAGAGTAAGAGTAATTGAGAGTAAGAGTATGAGAGTAAGAGTATGAGAGTAAGAGTGAGAGAGTGAGTATGAATGGGTAAGGGTGACTGAGAGTGAGTAAGAGTGACAGAGTAAGAATGACAGAGTAAGAGTGAGAGAGTGAGTATGAATGGGTAAGGGTGACTGAGAGTGAGTAAGAGTGACAGAGTAAGAATGACAGAGTAAGAGTGATAGAGAGTAAGAGTGACAGAGAGTAAGAGTGACAGAGAGTAAGAGTGACAGAGTAAGAGTGACAGAGAGTAAGAGTGACAGAGAGTAAGAGTGACAGAGAGTAAGAGTGACAGAGAGTAAGAGTGACAGAGAGTAAGAGTGACAGAGTAAGAGTGACAGAGTAAGAGTGACAGAGTAAGAGTGACAGAGTAAGAGTGAGTATGAGAGTGAGTAAGGATGACTGAGAGAAAGAGTGAGAAATAGTGCGTAAGAGTGATTGAGAGTTAGAGTGAGAGTAAGAGTGATTGAGAGTTAGTGAGAGTAAGAGTGATTGAGAGTAAGAGTGATTGAGAGTAAGAGTGATTGAGAGTAAAAGTGATTGAGAGTAAGAGTGATTGAGAGTAAGAGTGATTGGGAGTAAGAGTGATTGAGAGTAAGAGTGATTGGGAGTAAGATTGATTGGGAGTAGGAGTAAGAATGAGAATAAGAGTGATTGAGAGTAAGAGTGAGTAAGAGTAAGAATGAGAGTAAGAGTGATTGAGAGTAAGAGTGATTGGGAGTAGGAGTGATTGAGAGTAAGAGTGATTGGGAGTAAGAGTGATTGGGAGTAGGAGTAAGAATGAGAATAAGAGTGATTGAGAGTAAGAGTGAGTAAGAGTAAGAATGAGAGTAAGAGTGATTGAGAGTAAGAGTGATTGAGAGTAAGAGTGATTGAGAGTAAGAGTGATTGGGAGTAAGAGTGATTGGGAGTAAGAGTAAGAGTGAGAGTAGGAGTAAGAATGAGAATAAGAGTGATTGAGAGTAAGAGTGATTGGGAGTAAGAGTAAGAGTAAGAATGAGAGTAGGAGTGATTGAGAGTAGGAGTGATTGGGAGTAGGAGTGATTGGGAGTAAGAGTGATTGAGAGTAAGAGTAATTGAGAGTAAGAGTATGAGAGTAAGAGTGAGAGAGTGAGTATGAATGGGTAGGGGTGACTGAGAGTGAGTAAGAATGACAGAGTAAGAGTGACAGAGTAAGAGTGACAGAGAGTAAGAGTGACAGAGTAAGAGTGACAGAGAGTAAGAGGGACAGAGAGTAAGAGTGACAGAGTAAGAGTGACAGAGAGTAAGAGTGACAGAGAGTAAGAGTGACAGAGAGTATAAGTGACTGAGAGTAAGAGTGACAGAGAGTAAGAGTGACAGAGTGCAAGAGTGACAGAGTAAGAGTGACAGAGTAAGAGTGACAGAGAGTAAGAGTGACAGAGAGTAAGAGTGACAGAGAGTAAGAGTGACAGAGAGTAAGAGTGACAGAGAGTAAGAGTGACAGAGAGTAAGAGTGACAGAGAGTAAGAGTGACAGAGAGTAAGAGTGACAGAGAGTAAGAGTGACAGAGTAAGAGTGACAGAGTAAGAGTGACAGAGAGTAAGAGTGACAGAGAGTAAGAGTGACAGAGAGTAAGAGTGACAGTAAGAGTGACAGAGAGTAAGAGTGACAGAGTAAGAGTGACAGAGTAAGAGTGACAGAGTAAGAGTGACAGAGAGTAAGAGTGACAGAGTAAGAGTGACAGAGTAAGAGTGACAGAGTAAGAGTGACAGAGTAAGAGTGACAGAGAGTAAGAGTGACAGAGTAAGAGTGACAGAGAGTAAGAGTGACAGAGTAAGAGTGACAGAGAGTAAGAGTGACAGAGAGTAAGAGTGACAGAGAGTAAGAGTGACAGAGTAAGAGTGACAGAGAGTAAGAGTGACAGAGAGTAAGAGTGACAGAGAGTAAGAGTGACAGAGTAAGAGAGTGAGAGTGATTATGAGAGAGTTAAGAGTGTGAGGTGTGAGAGGGTAGCAGGCCAGGGAGGCAGGATGTGTGGTCACAGGCGAGGCCTAGGCCTCGTGATCTCTAATGTTGGTTTTTATATATGTGGGATTTTTTGTCCTGTTTCAAATTATAATTATTTAGCAGGAATGTAATAAAATATTGCACAGTATTATTTCCTTGATAATCAAACTTGTTGTTCAAAGATAATATACAATCTTTGAAGGAAACATTTTGAGAGCGCGAGCTGGCAACACTGGGCTGGTGGGTGAGAGAGACATATGGTTAGTTGTGCTCAGACCTTCAGTGGTGAAGGGTGTGTCCCAGCTGGCCGCCACCAGCCGCCACCCGCCACCACCCACCACCAGCCGCCACCCACCACCCGCCGCCACCCACCACCAGCCGCCACCCGCCGCCACCCACCACCAGCCGCCACCCACCACCCGCCGCCACCCACCGCCAGCCGCCACCCGCCACCACCCACCGCCAGCCGCCACCCCCCACCACCACCCACTGCCAGCCGCCACCCGCCACCACCCACCACCACCCACCGCCAGCCGCCACCCGCCACCACCCACCGCCAGCCGCCACCCACCACCACCCACCACCCGCCGCCACCAGCCACCGCCACCCACCACCAGCCGCCACCCGCCACCACCCACCACCAGCCGCCACCACCCACCACCCGCCGCCACCCGCCACCCACCGGCACCCGCCACCCACCACCAGCCGCCACCCGCCACCACCCACCACCACCCGCCACCACCCGCCACCCGCCACCACCCGCCACCAGCCGCCACCAGTCACCGCCACCCACCACCGCCACTCACCACCCGCCGCCACCACCCACCACCAGCCGCCACCCGCCACCAGCCACCGCCACCAGCCACCGCCACCCGCCGCCACCACCCACCACCACCACCCACCACCACCAGCCGCCGCCGCCACCACCACCCACCACCACCGCCGCCGCCACCACCCATCACCGCCGCCGACACCACCACCCACCACCACCGCCGCAGCCACCACCCATCACCGCCGCCGCCGCCACCACCCACCACAGCCGCCGCCGACACCACCGCCACCACCCACCACAGCCGCCACCAACACCCACCACCACCACCCACCACCGCCGCCACCACCAGCCGCTACAAGCCGCCACCGCCCGCCACCGCCCACCACCAGCCGCCATCACCACCACCACCACCAGCCGCCACCACCACCACCAGCTGCCACCACCACCAGCCGCCACCACCGCCCGCTATCAGCCGTCACCGCCCGTTGCCACAGTCGCCGCCACCGCCAGCCGCCACCAGCCCCCCCCACCGCCGATCGTCACCACCCACCACAGCCGCCGCCGCCCGCCACCGCCCGCCACCACCCACCACCCGCTGCCACCACCCACCACCACCAGCCGCCGCCGCCACCCACCACCCGCCGCCGCCACCCACCACCACCAGCCGCCGCCGCCACCACCACCCACCACCACCGCCGCCACCACCCACCACCACCAGCCGCCGCCGCCACCACCACCCACCACCACCGCCGCCACCACCCACCACCGCCAGCCGCCACCACTCATCACAGACGCCGCCACCCGCCACCGCCTGCCACCACCGCCAGACACAGCCGCCAGTGTCCGCCACCGCCGCCACTGTCCGCCACCGCCCTCACTGTCCGCCACCGCCGCCACTGTCCGCCACCGCCACCGCCACCACTGTCCGCCCGCCGCCACCACTGTCCGCCCGCCGCCTCCACTGTCCGCCCGCCGCCGCCACTGTTCGCCCGCCGCCGCCACTGTCCGCCCGCCACCGCCACTGTCCGCCCGCCGCCACTATCCGCCACCGCCGCCACTGTCCGCCCGCCGCCACTGTCCGCCCGCCACCACCCTGTCCGCCCGCCGCCACTATCCGCCACCGCCGCCACTGTCCGCCCGCCGCCACTATCCGCCACCGCCGCCACTGTCCGCCCGACGCCACTGTCCGCCCGCCGCCACTATCCGCCACCGCCGCCACTGTCCGCCCGCCGCCACTGTCCGCCCGCTGCCACTATCCGCCACCGCCACCACTGTCTGCCACCACCACCACTGTCTGCCACCGCCACCACTGTCCGCCCGCCGCCACCACTGTCCGCCCGCCGCCTCCACTGTCCGCCCGCAGCCACCACTGTCCGCCCGCCGCCGCCACTGCCCGCCCGCCGCCGAGACTGTCCGCCCGCCGCCACTGTCCACCACCGCCGCCAAAGCCGCCACGGTCCGCCCGCCGCCACTGTCCACCCGCCGCCACTATCCGCCACCGCCGCCACTGTCCGCCACCGCCGCCACTATCCGCCACCGCCGCTACTGTCCGCCCGCCTCCACTGTCCGCCCGCCGCCGCCACTGTCCGCCACCGCCGCCGCCACTGTCCGCACGCCGCCGAGACTGTCCGCCCGCCGCCACTGTCCACCACCGCCCCCAAAGCCGCCACGGTCCGCCCGCCGCCACTATCCGCCACCGCCGCTACTGTCCGCCCGCCGCCACTATCCGCCACCGCCGCCACTGTCCCCCACAGCCGCCACTCTCCGCCGTACAGCCGCCCCTCTCTCCGTTAGTAAATAATTATAATTGTTAGTAAATAATAAAAGAAATATAAATTATTAGATTTTTTTTACCCTTAAATTGGTTTTAATATTTAAATTGAAAATAATAATATAATATAAAATATAATAAAAATAATATAATATAAAATATAATTTAATTTCAAGAAATTTAACTTTAAACACAAAGATGTGAAAAGGGTTCAGATTATTGGCTCAAACCTTTCATAAGAGATTCATATTGGTATATGAATGGATTATGAATGACTCATGTTAGGAGTGTAAAGTTGCCACAACATCTCAAATTAGTGTTAGATACATATGTCTTGGTTATAAGTTTTGGAAACCTATTTAAGTCCACACACAATATCGTATCTGATACGATAAAACAAACGTTTCCAATACTTTCAAATACTTTCCAGATATGTTGTGGCAACCTAAAATTGTTTGCTGGGTAGTGCCATCCTCCACTACTGCCACCCTCCACTACCACCACCCTCCACTACTGCCACCCTCCACTACTGCCACCCTCCACTTCGACCACCATCCACTACTGCTACCTTCCACTACTGCCACCCTCCGCTTCTGCCAGTCTCCAATACTGCCACCCTCCGCTACCGCCATCCTCGACTGCAGCCACCCTCCACTAATGCCACACTCCACTACCACCACCCTCCACTACTGCTACCCTCCACTACGACCACCATCCACTACTGCCACCCTCCACTACGACCACCATCCACTACTGCCACCCTCCACTACCGCCACCCTCCACTACGACCACCATCCACTACTGCCACCCTCCACTACCGCCACCATCCACTACTGCCACCCTCCACTAATGCTCCACTCCACTACCACCACCCTCCACTACTGCCACCCTGCACTACCGCCACCCTCCACTACCGCCACCCTCCACTACTGCTACCCCCCACTACTCACATACTATACTACTGCCACCCTCCACTACTGCCACCCTCCACTATCGCCACCCTCCACTATCGCCACCCTACACTACTGCCACCCTTCACTACCTCAACCCCCCACTACTGCCACCCACCACTAATGCCCCACTCCACTACCACCACCCTCCACTACTGCCACCCTGCACTACCTTCACCCTCCACTACTACCACCATCCACTACTGCCACCCTCCACTACTGCCACCCTCCACTACTACCACCATCCACTACTGCCACCCTCCACTACTGACACACTATACTACTGCCACCCTCCACTACCACCACCCTCCACTAGTGCCACCCTCCAATACCACCCCCGTCCTCTACTGTCACCCTCCACTACCCTACCCTCCATTACTGCCATCCTCAACTACGGCCACCCTCCACTACTTCCACCCTCCACTACCGCCATCCTCCACTACCGCCACCCTCCACTACCGCCACCCTCCACTACCGCCACCCTCCACTACCACCATCCTTTACTAGTGCCACCCTCCAATACCACCTCCCTCCTCTACTGTCACCCCTCCACTACCACTACCCTCCATTACTGCCATCCTCTACTACTGCCACCCTGCACTACTGCCACCCTCCACCCTCCACTTCGACCACCATCCACTACCTTCCACTACTGCCACCCTCCACTACTGCCACTCTCCAGTACTGCCACCCTCCACTACTGCCACCCTCCACTACTGCCGCCCTCCACTACTGCCGCCCTCCATGACTGCCACCCTCCACTATCGCCACCCTACACTACTAGTAGTATAATCCGAGCCAGATAGGGGCACTTAACAAACAATGGGGGGTACTTATCAGACAATGGAATCAGAGGCGGGGAGCCAGATAGGCCCACTTATCAGACAAAGGAATCAGAGGCGGGGTGACAGATAGACCCCACCTCAAATTGTAGTCTACGGTGAGTCCCTGCCATATTTCACTTACTCTGGGTATCTGCGTTTAAACACTACGTCGTTATATAGGACTAATTAAGGATATATATATTCGAACAAGTCTGTATGGCCCCTCCCTTATATGGGAGTATTTAAGGAGTATTAAATTATAAATCCTTCCCCTCCCCCAAAGGTTAAAAAAAAACATCAAATAATTTATTAAATGCTTTATTAGGTAAAAACCACAAAATATATAAGTAATTATGTTAGTTAATAATTGTAGTTTACAGAGTGCTCTTGCCATATTTCACTTACTACAGCTCTACCCCCCCCCCTCCCCATCCCACACCCCCATCCTCGTCTGAGTAGAATTGTGACTATTCCTCGTCAGTGAAGAGTGGGGGAAGGTCTTGAGCCCCATCCCCACCCTCTCTTGGGGGGGTGGGGTGAGTTGGGTGAACACCTTTTGGCTGAGTTTCCTCCTCTCTCTCATCGGAAGTGTTCTGGAAAGAGATGGAGGAAATAATATATAGTGATTAAAGGTTTTTTATATAATTATATATTTTATTAGAAAAATATTATATTTTTCTCTAAGAACAACTAGTACATACCTTTCCCCTTGCATGAGCGGCCTTGTGTCCTCTACAGCAGGCATTGTCAATTAGACTACGTAACAGCATCTTGTTTGGGGCAGACCCCCCACGTAGAATTACTACTCTACAAATGTGGACGGGTCCCAAGAACTGCACTGGAGAAAAACATAAGAGGTGAAATAGAGGATATACAAACTTTTTTATTGAGGGAAATAAACATAAAATAAATCTATTAGCAGAAAGATAGGGTAATACTAACCAGGTCCTTCAAGGACTTCAATCTTCCCCGCAGGTGTTTTTTAAGAGACACCTCCCATTTCGTAGGAGGAAGACAGTCTTCTGAGGGGGATGGGTGGGGTTTTTTATAGGAGGCTACACCCCTTGTTAGGTAGGTTGCCTAGCTAACAAAAATATTCTCTACACCACCTATAAGAACCAACTCCTATACCTCTACAAAATGTCCTAACACAATGATGTTTCATAGGAAAATACCGTCTCGCATAAGCAAGGGCTCGTTTATCATTTAATTTTAAAGTAATGCTTGAAAATACATTATGTAAGTAATGTACTGTTGAAGGCAACCCCAGGTGACTCACCCTATGAACGAACATGATGCAATAGAGCCCGCACGCGAGAGTAAAATCACTCTGGTGTCTGTATCGCATTCCAAACACCTTTCTTATTTTGTTAGTTTTAATAAATCCTTGAAAATGACGTCCGTAAGTAACCGGCGATATTGCATAACTATAAAAAAAAAACATCCGATGATAACTTTATCAACATAAATTCCTACCCAATGTCCCATAGTGATTCTGCTGTGTGAAGGTAAAATATTTGTTATGAAAACAATAGGTTTTCTTGAAGAGATATTTAAATGTTCTATCTCATCAGCATTATAACACCCTAGGTAGAGTGCTCGATCCCCTAGATTATTTTTTAAATTAATATTTATATCATAACAGTTCATTATGTTTTTTTACGCTCGTACGTCACACAGAACAGTTCTCTGCCCGTCGATGGATAGTACCCCGGTCGTTTCCCCAAACAGTAAAACCAGCCTGTTATATGTAACACCGCCACCAAATTCAAGCTCCATATGCAAGTTCCCAGATTTCTCCACAGGGAGGGAATCTTTTGTTTGAATGGTGGTTAAGTCAAAGGTGAATATTGATCTTCCCTTATTAAAAGAGTCATAGGCCAGTAGTGAATCACGCTCTAAGCCTAATGTCTTCAAAGTTTCATAATAAAGGCGGGAATAATGGTTATCGAAATCGCCACCAATTCGGTAAATTGCATTATTGTTCAAATACATAGCAATACTTTTCAGCTTTGCATTTTCAAAATATAATCCATTACCTTGGTGAAGACCGGCGAAATAATTCATTGGAACGATTATCATGTATATCTTGTGTGGAATTATTTGCGCCCATGGTTGATCAATTAAGAGACTAGTTTGATTCCTTGCTAGAACATATGTTTTAGAAATGGTTCTATTGAAAGTATAGGTTATGGGGTCAGGGGATGCTAATAGTGAGCTGTTTAAGGCTAGGTAAGCACTTGGGTAGGGGAACACCCGCGTCACCCATAACTTAGCATAATCCATATGCAGGCGATACTTAGAGCCATCGTCCACGCTTGTATTTAGGACCCAAGCATGGGGGGAGAGCTCCAATCTTAGTCGCATATCTATATTGTCTAATATGTATTGGTCTAGGGATGATATATCCAATAGGAGGGGGAAACACATCGACAAACCTTTACTTTTTAAATCACCCATAAATTTTTTATCCTTGGCAGTTGCTCCAGTAAAATAAGTATTTGTAAACTCATTAGTGATTATACCATCGTCATCTCTCCAGTCCCTGCGAAAGCCTCCAATTCTCCCCAAGGAAGACATTTTTGATGGAGGCAGGGAGGTAATTAATTTAATAAACGACCAATAATTAAAATTAGTATTTGGTTCAACTACCTGCTCTCCTAAAAACACCTGAACACCTTCAAACATGGTATTTGACAACCCATTCACAAATTCCACATGGTCATCCTCTTCCAATTTTGTGGTATCGTCATCTTTGGTTAAAGATACCTTAAAATCTATAACAATATTAGCTAGATCTAAGAAGGCGCCCTGGGTTCCAGGGATGCGGAATTCTAAGTAATTATCCCGCAAACGTTGATTAATGGGGAGGTTGACAGGTAGAACGTCTATTTGCTGTGTAGAGGCAATTGAACTCTCCACATTACGTATTCTGTTACTTCTAGGAAATTGGTCAATAATAATGGAGCTATAATATTCTAGTGGTATTTTCACCCCAGCTCCGCTAGGCTCCCCCATGATCCCCTCCGAAAGTTGAAGTATGACTGCTTACGTTAGCGAAAACACATCATTTTTATACCCAAGACCTCGTTTACATTTTTTATTTTTATTTTTTCGCCTAGAGAGTCTTTTAATTTTACCTCCCATTACCAATTTCTTTCCCACACTCGTAAGAGCATCAATACCGTGAGTTCTCAGAGCACTCTTTACATCCCGTTTACCACTGCTTAAATCACCAAGGACATTTTCCCCAAAATCGATGGCGCTAGGTGTTACAGCTTTCATGAAAAATGATATGGCCCGTCGAGCAATACCAGCCAAGGTCCCAAAGAAACCACCAGATCTGAGATAAGGCGCTTGGAATGTGCGTATGTCATTCATCGCTCCCCCTCTCATCCCATGTCTCCTAGGGGGAGGTGCAAATATCTCCCCGAACTCCCCCTGGGAGGGTGGGTGGAACGGTATTCGCATTCTGAGGTCTCTTCCTATAATAACCTAAGTCATACCAGCCAAGGTCCCAAAGAAACCACCAGATCTGAGATAAGGCGCTTGGAATGTGCGTATGTCATTCATCGCTCCCCCTCTCATCCCATGTCTCCTAGGGGGAGGTGCAAATATCTCCCCGGACTCCCCCTGGGAGGGTGGGTGGAACGGTATTCGCATTCTGAGGTCTCTTCCTATAATAACCTAAGTAGAGGCTAAACACTTCTTTATATATATGTTGCTATACCTTAGGGCGGATATGTAAGACCGCCGTAACCGACCTCCCATCTTCAAAACTAACCATTCGACCAAACTGATCTGTTATTTTAATACTTACTTTCTCCAATGTGTTAGTGTTTAATGTTTTGTACACTAGAGGGTGAGCCCCTCTAGAATATGAGTCATGATAATTGATTGCATCCAAGATATTTACAATCTGCCCTCCGTATCATTCAGGCTCGATGACGTCACTATAAATGAGTAAATAGTCACAACCTCCGTCAATGTCTGGGGGCGATAAGGCCACAGTCTTGGAGGCTGACGTAATGTCATCTGTTTTTGCTCGATAAATGGTGTATTTGCGACTGCTGTCAAAACCAAGTACATTAGCTATTCTGTGTTTAAATTGAAAGCTGAGAGAATTTAATGAGCCAGTACTTCCACTGTTAAGAGTTGAAGTTAGTAATACCCTCTCTACAGATTGGTCATAGGTGAGGATTGGTTCTTTATCTGAGAAGTATATTTTGAAATCATCCCTAAAGCTAAGCTGCATGTCGGTTGTTATTTGTCGACTAACCACGTCTGTAATGAATTTGATGTTTCTTGATAATATGTTGGTTTTTGGGTGGAAGGTGTATATTAAGTGTTCTGGACTCTTAGAAAGAGTTCCACGTTTAAAAGTGGCATAGATATCTATACCAGAGTCCTCCTCATCTTTGATGATGGCATTAATTCGCCTGGGGAGGAGTATGTTGACTAAAGCCACTTCAAGTTTAATGGAAGGGTTTAAATGTAGTGTTGGGATGGTGTTTGTAAATGCTGAACTCGTGTTGTTGTAAATATCTCCTTGATCGAGACTGGTAAGATATATGTAATGTTCTTCCCCCATTGTCCCGTTATGTACTGAAAGGCCAATATACAGGGGATGGGTTTTTGTAAGAAGGGAGAAAATAAACAACATAACTTGTATTTTATTTTATTAAACTACTTAAAGAACTACAACAGGTGAAGATTCCCACACATTTTTTTTTAAGAATAGTGATTAACCACACCCCCCCTCACTACTACTACTACTGCTGGCTGCTGCTACCTCCACTGCTGCTTCCGCCGGGGCTACTGTAGCTGGCGCTACCTCAACTTCTTTACTGGAGTGGTGGTTACAGCTTTCGTTGTTTTTTCGGGGGGAGGATAACAGGAATATTTCCTGTGACTCAACATCGAGGATGGAGTCGATACGGCGATTCGCTCCCGTTTCAAAGTCGAGGAGTGGCTCAATCCTCCGTTTAACTGAGGTTGATGCTGTAGGGGGTGGTGGAGGGGTGGAGGTGGAGCCGTATTGCTGAGAGTGTTTCTTCTTCCTGGGTGTGGCTGGTGGTGCTGGAGGTGTAGAACGAGAAGAGGTTCTTGGTGTGGTACCACCCTCTCCCACCACGGTGTCGAGCGTTATAGTAAGATTATCAGCACTTGGGTCGTTGAACGGGAGGGGCACCACTGATTGGGTAACAGCGGCAGGTCGTTTGAGGATGACTAACTCTTTGTTGAGTTTGGCGAGTTCTTGATGAAGAGACAGCAGCATGGGTCCAATGTCCTTGTGCCAGTTGACCATACCGTCGCGGGAAGCCCCTAAGCCGTAGGGTACCACTAGTCGAGTCATGGTTGGGGTGGCCGCCATTAAATTGCCCACCTTTGTTAGGCTCATCTTGAGCCAGTATCTGCGGTTCTTGGCGGTATCCAGGGTGACGTTAGTGACGTAGTGTGTGTCGGCGGAAGTCTGCACTTGTTCCTGGGCTATTGGGTTTGACTCGAAGGGGGCTCCTGCCCCGAATGCAGAAATCAACCCCACAAAAGTGGGCCTGAAGAAAAGGACGGGCTCCTCTATGAGATCTTGTCCGTCGGAGGGGAGTGGGGCTATCTTCACAACAATGTCCCCCGGGGTAGACCGACAACGAATTATTGCCCTATTGGCATTACCCAGTCCTTCACGTTCCACACGGGCGTAGGAGAACTTCTTCCAGATGACGGAAGCCAGTCCATAGTGTCGCACAACGGCAGCTGGGAGGTCATATATTATCACATCTCCCACCCCAAAGGCGTGGGAGTCAGTGATATCGTCGCCGATGGTTTTGATACAAGCCAGAGACATGGTGAGAGGGCGGAGCGAGGAGCGTGTCGACGACTGTAGTATAGTGTTCCAGGAGCGGCGGTGGGCGACCTTTAAATACACCTGTGACCCACCTGGGGGAGAGAGATGAAGGGGTGGGGGGTAGAGATCACCTTATGTGCCCATAGACACTCCGCCCAGACTCAAAGGCTGTAATCATATCACGATGTTGGAAGGTTAATTTTTCCATCTGCCAAATCTCTGTCTGGATCTCCTGAGATGAATACTCCTCATACCTTTTCACCGTTTCTCCAAATGACTTAAAAAACCGTTCTGGGGGAGCTCGCAACACAAGACGGTCATAACAATCCCATAAGGCATATATCAATCTACTTTTGTGTTCGACAAACTTGTAGTAACTTTGAGTAGCAACCAAACGCTTCAATAGGGGAGATTTTTCTCCCACCTCTACTGCCGCAGGGGGGGGTAGAAGCTCTCTCCATGGTGGATACACAACTGAATATAATGTCGTTTAAGATGTGCTTCATATAGGTTTTTTTTCAATACGGTTCCCAATGGGGCCTCCTATGGATACCCCACCCCCTTTTAACTGTGATCTGGCGCGAGAATTACGTATAAAGGATGGGTCTACACCAGCCACCTTCAGTAAAATCCTTACATCTGCCTTGTCAGCCGTCCTAAATTGTCCTTTAGTAAAGGCTAAAGTTTTAATTATATCTAAAATATTTAAATTTTGCACAGGCTTCAATAAATTCCCATGGCTATCCCATACCACCTGTTGACTGTTTTGTTCAAACATGTTCAATAATGTTTTGACGTGGGGAATTTCCCCTATTTTAAAATACACATTTATTAAGTTGTCCAGACTTGGGTTTCGGGGTGTGGTGGGTGGTGGTTTTGTGGCGAGTGGGCCCAGCAACAGCGGGCCCAGCAACAGCTACCCGCATCTCAGGCAGTAGAATGGAATGTATCCTTTTTTTTATTTGTTTTTTTAAAGGGCGACGGTCGCACCTGTCCCGCGTTTTTTGTTGAAAGAAGTAAGTAAGAAATTATCAAAAGAAGGCACCAAACCGGGAAGGCTATGTAGCACCATCAAAGACGCAAAATAATCAGAGGGGGCTAAATATCACCAAGGATGCCAATACCCAACAAAACTCAACCGACTTAAATTTACTGTGAACGAGAAACAGCCAATGCTGGATCTCGACAACCACTGGATGAACTGGATTAAAGGACCCGAGAGCCATGAGGGCACTACGAGAGTCAACAACAACTACAAAGGAAGACTGACAACGAGAAAGTAGTAGACGAAGAGCATAGAGAATAGCATAAAGTTCCGCTGTAAAGATGCTAGTCTCCGGAGGCAAGCGACACATATAAGTGCGATCAGGAAAAACAACAGAGTAGCCAACACCGTCCGCTGACTTAGACCCATCGGTGAAGACAGAAACGGAGCGGGAGTGAGAAGAAAAGTGCTCAAGGAAAAGGCGTTTTAGAACCGTAGGAGGGGTAAAAGCTTTAGTGATACGGGTCAAGGATGTACAAAACCGCGGAAGAGGGACCCTCCACGGGGGCAAAGAAGGAACAACACGAGGAGAAACATCAGAAATACGAACGGAAAGAGAATCCTGCAGGCGAGATAACCGGACAGAAAGAGGGAGGTGGTGAAGAGGAACAGGAACCGCAGGAGGGGTAAAAGTTAAAGCACGACAGAGGCGAGAGGAAGGATGTTGCAAGGACCGCGCAAGATAGCGAAGACAGTAGCGATCACGGCGGTCCTGGAGAGACACGAAGCCAGTGTCAACATACAAGCTAAGGACGGGAGTCGAACGAAAGGCACCAGAACTGAGGCGCAACCCAGTATGGTGCAAAGCATCAAGACGGCGAAGAGTAGAAGGAGAAGCAGACGAGTAAGCAGGGCAACCATAATCGAGCTTAGACAGGACGAGAGAGGAATGTAAAGCAAGGAGAGTGCGCCTATCTGCCCCCCAAGAAGTATGGGACAAGACCCGAAGGAGGGTAAGGGCCTTAGAGCACTCAACACGGAGGTAAGAGATATGGGGAGACCAAGACAAACGAGTGTCAAGGAATAACCCCAAAAGCTTCGCGGAATCTTTGTATTCAAGGGGATGACCATAAAGTGACAAAGAGGGACGAAGAACAACCCGTTTCCGCGTAAATGTCATGGCACAAGTCTTAGAAGTAGAGAACTTGAAGCCATGATCAGTGGCCCAAGACGACACGGCATCAATTGCAAGTTGAAGCCGGCGTTGAAGGAGAGGCGAATCATCACCCTGACAACAAAGGGTAAGATCATCGACATAGAGAGCGGAGAAGACACCAGAAGGAAGAGAGGAAAGAAGACCATTGAGGGCAACCAGAAAAAGAGTAGTGCTCAGAACACTACCCTGGGGCACACCTTCGTATTGCTGAAAAGAGGGAGAGAGAGCGGTACCATGGCGCACCCGAAAGGAACGACGAGAGAGGAAGCTGCGGAGAAAGAGAGGGAGATGACCACGAAGGCCAAAAGAATGAAGTTGAGATAGGATATGATAACGCCAAGTGGTGTCGTAAGCCTTTTCCGGGTCAAAAAGGACGGCAACAATGGAGGTCTTCGCAGCAAAAGCAGTACGAATATAGACCTCCAAGTTCACCAGGACATCTGTCGTGCTGCAGCACTTGTGGAAACCAAATTGAGAAGGGGAAAGGAGGTGATGGTGTTCCAGGAACCACATCAGACGAACGTTAACCATACGTTCAAAGAGTTTGCAGACACAACTCGTGAGAGCAATAGGGCGAAAGTCCTTAGGGGAAGTACCCAGAGACCCCGGTTTGCGAACAGGGAGGACAACGGCATCGAGCCAGTCCTCAGGGACTGACGACGACTCCCAGATCTGATTATACAGACTCAGTAAATACTGAGACGTGCTCGGAGGGAGATGGCGAAGCATCTCATAATGAATACCATCGGAGCCCGCCGCCGTAGAACCGCAGAGGGCCAGGGCAGAACGAAGTTCAGAGAGAGAGAAGGGATCATTATAGGGAAGCTGAAGATGAGTGCAGAAATCTAAAGGACGAGGCTCAAGGACAGGTTTACGAAGAAGGAAAGATTGGGGAAGATGAAGACCAGAGCTAACAGAAGAAAAGTGGGAACCCATTTCGGAAGCGACCTGCAACGGGTCCGCCACAAGAGTATCATGGAGGTGAAGGACCGGTGAAACATCGGGAACGAACTTACCCGCTATCTTGCGGATACGCTTCCAGATCTGGGCCAGAGGGGTTTCGGACGTAATTGTTGAGACATAAGATGCCCAACATTCACGTTTAGCCGTACGGATGGCCCTACGGGCCACCGCACTCGCTTTCCGAAAGAAAAGAAAAGAATCGGTCGTCTGCCTACGGCGGTGCCTCTTCCAGGCTGCACGCTTACAGCGGACAGCCCGAGCACAGTCCGCATTCCACCAGGGAACGCACTTCCGTGGACCCCGAGAGGAAGAGCGAGGAATAGAGCGGAGGGCAGCGTTGAAGACAGTGTCATGAAAAAGGAGGAGAGCGCGAGAGAGAGGCAGAAGGGAGAGGTCAGAGAGAGCAGCACTGAGGGTAAATAGGGTCCAGTCTGCCTTAGCAAACTGCCACCTAGGGAAAGAGAGGGAAGGGCGAAAAGAGAAAAAGGAAACAAGGATGGGGAAATGATCACTTCCATGGAGGTCATCAAGAACCTGCCACGTGAAATCTAAGTAAAGAGAAGAAGAGCAGAGAGAAAGATCAAGACAAGAAAGGGTGCAAGTCCGAGAGTCCAAATGAGTGGGCTCACCAGAATTCAGAAGAGACAGGGAAGAAGATAGGAGAAACGGCTCAAGGAGGCGACCCCGGGTATTCGTCAAAACGTCACCCCAAAGAGAATGACGACAATTGAAGTCACCCAGCAGGAGCACAGGCTCCGGCAAGGAGTCTAGGAGGTGTTTCAAATCAGGAAGAGAGAGCGGGACACTCGGGGGGAGATAAATGGAACAAACTGTGTACCATTTCCCCACAAAGATACGAGCAGCAGAACAATGGAGAGGCGAAGGAAAAAGTAAAGGAACAAAGGGAACATCTGCACGAATCAAGAGAGCAGAAGAATTAGAAGCCCCAGCAATGGCTGGGGGGGGGGAGAGAAAGGAATAGCCACGAAAACGACCAGGACGAGCACCAAGCATTGGCTCCTGGAGACAGACACAAAGGGGCGAAAACTGCGAAATCAGAAGTTGGAGTTCGAGGAAATTGGCGTAATAACCTCGAACGTTCCATTGAAGAATGGACAACGACGAGAAGAGAAAGGACAAAAACAGAGAACAAGGAAGAAACAAAGGCGAAAGAGCAACAGAGCACGTTAAAGAATATCAGGGTCGGGATCAGGGTTAGCAATGTCAGGGTTAGGGGGCATGGGTAAACTGAGCAAAGACGGAGGGAAGGAAACGGGAGAACAGATCAGAGGTGGGCGGGCGGGGTCCGGAGGAGGAGGAGGAGGAAGAGGAGGAGACAACGGAGAGGAGCAGTCAAGGACAGCAGTAGGAAGAGGGGGAGTAGAAAGAGGGGAGCGCACCCCAGCAAGAGCAGCAACCGAAAGGGAAGCAGGGGCCAAAGAAACCTCCATAGCAGGAACAGGGGGCGCAACCACTGAAACGGGAGGGGAAGGAGCAACAGAGCCAGAAGTAGGAGCTAAGGAAGAAAGCGAAGCCTTCTTACCCGCCGGGGAAGAGGAAGGAGAGGAGCCAGGCTTACGCTTCTGACTTAAAGAGACAGGTGTCCCAGCAACTACGTACCGGGCAACGGATTCCAGTGTCTCAACAGGAGAAGCCGAACGAGAGCACACACGACGGCCGTTAGGAGAGCGATGGACATCCGCCTGCACCGACAGACGGCGGGGAGAGCCGATAGATGGAGGAAGAGGATGGGAAGGAGGATCGGAGGGGGACGAGGAAGAAGACACAGGAGACATGACAGACCGGGTTGAAAGAAGGGGAGGGGGCAGTGGGCGTATCAGGGTCCAAGGCCCGGAAACGGTTGAGAGTCTGAGGAAGGGGGGAAGGACGAGGAGAGGAAGAGCGCAACACGCGAGCATAAGAGATGTTAGTATAAGGCGGGAGCCGGCGAACCTGGCGCCTCGCCTCAGGAAAAGACAAACGCTCCCGGTGCTTCAGGTTAAGGACGGCCGCCTCAAGCTTGTAATGGACACAGGCACGGGAGAACGTAGGATGGGCCTCACCGCAGTTGAGGCAGCGAGCTTGGGGAGAAGTGCACTCCGACTTAGAGTGACCTTCACTCCCACACAAAGGACAGAGAGAGACAGTCCCAGAGCAGCGGAGGGCACCATGCCCAAACCTCCAGCACTTATTACAAAGTCGAGGAGAAGGAATATACTCCTGGACAGAGCACCTAGCACCAGCAAGAATGACAGAGGATGGAAGGGTCCTACCATCAAAGGTGATCTTCACAACGCGAAGGGGTTGACGGCGACGATCACGAGGGGGACGAGTAAACGAGTCAACCTGGAGGACAGAATGGCCTTGGGCATCAAGGATATGCCGAATATCATAGTGGCAATCCTGCAGATTCCGAACACCGGTTGCAACATGGGGTGGGAGGAGAATAGTGCCAACACTGGAATTCATCTGAACGTTCTTGGAGACCCGAACAGGGATCTCGCCAAGGCAAGATAAGGCAGCCAAGCGGGAAGCCGCATCCTGAGAAAGAGCAGCAACGACACGTGTACCGAGACGAGTGGGGTTGAAAGTAACACACGCATCCATGGAATCTACAAGATGCCGATGGAGGGAGAAATCGTCAGGAGGCGCAGAATCAAGAGGGAGGAGATCAAAGTATTTGGCCCATGAAGCAGGACCAAACAAGGCCTGATACGCATCAGCACGGGAAGGAATCGAGCGAGTGCGGTTGGGGCGCGAACGGCGTTGAGAACCCCTAGAGAGAGAGGGATCAAAAGGCGCAGTAGTCACAACGAAAGACTTAGCCACACCAGGGGACGAAGTGGTCACCACCGGGGGCTGGAGGCTCGACCCAACCTCAGAGGAGGGAGGGGAGCTGGGGGAAGAAGTCAGGACGGTCAAAGGAGGAGCAAGGTCGGGGCCCAACGCAGCGGGAGCTACAGAGCCTGGTCTTCCAATACAGGCCGACTCGGGGGCTTGGTCGCCCACCCCACGAGCCTGAGAGGGTACAACGGAAACATTCAACGACATAGAGACGAAAAGTGACAAATTCATCCACGAATGTGCCCCCATACCCACCATGGAGCCACAATTAGAGGCAGGACACCCAACAGGAAGCTATCGCCGATCATGCCGGGACCCCCTAGGGGTGCGTCGTGAGTATACGCCCCACAAACGCCACCTTAAGAACCGTCAGTCCGTCGAGATCGGGTTCAGCGACGAAAGGGGGATTGACAATAAAAGGTTCCCCTCGCTCGAGACGTCGGGTACTACAGTTCTACGGGTGCAAGAGTATGCCTCCTCAAGCACCCGGGCGTCAAAATAGAAGAAGTCCAAAGAAATAATCCAAAACAAGCAAAAGGTCGGCAGGAAACGACAAGCAGATAGGAGAAGAGGGGGGAGAAAAACGAAACATAAGGAAAAGGAAAAGCGATCCGGCACAATTGGAGAAGACAGCAGCAGGAGTGCAAGGCCAGAAAAGGACAGAGGACTGCCCAACGGAGCATCACACTCCGGCAGCCGTCCACCAAGCCCCCTCACGACGCCAACGGGCCGGAAGGGGAGGGGGTTGTTGAAAGAAGCCCGTGGCGGCGGGCGCTGCGGGGGGGGGGGGGGGGGGGCGGGCAATATCTTTTAAAGGTTGTCTGACCAGTCCCCCTCGTCTGGTAGGGCTGTAACGTTCAAAGGAGCTACCGTGGCAACACCGTCCACAAGTTGTTGTTGCTGGTGGGGGTGTGGGGGGAGTGTCCACTCTCCCCACACCATCATCACCACCGCTAGAGTCACAGCCAAGGTGCTTACAGTTTTTTAAAGAGAAGGACTTATTTCCACCTCTACCACTGGTGGAAGAGGGTGGAGCCACCTCATTAAGAGGCGATGGAGTACTCTCGTTTTTATTAAATAAATATTTTTCAGCAACGAGTCGTGGTACTGGGTACTAGGCAATATTCTTTCACCATTTTTTTCTCTTCTTACGTAATTACTTTATTAGAGAGGAAATTAACGATACAGCCAAAGGTAACAGAGCTGCCAATATAGCGCCACCTCTCCTAGAGGTTAAAATGATTTTCTTTTTGTACAATGGAGTTTTCTTACGTGCTACAGAACGAATGTCATTCTGATACCTCTGTAGTCCATTAATTATCTGAGGTTGAACTGGGATGTTTCGTTTCAGAAAATTGGCAAAAATTTCACAAATTGATTCAATTTCCTGTCGTTTTAAAGCCTTGATTAGTTTATTCCGCTTCTTGGGTGATAAATTGTTTAATAAAAATAACAGTTGATGGTGTTTCTCTACGAGGGAGTCCTGATGAACTGTCATTTTTTTTTTCAAAATTTGACGATGTCTTGAGCTTTAATCCAGCAATTGCTGGAATCTGGGTACCCTCTCCACTTGACGAAATATTCTCTGTGTCCTTTCGATGTCTTCCTAGACTGTAATATCGTTATGGGAAAATAGTCTGGAAGCGTTGTTGGAATCAATTCTTGCTCATAAAACATACCACTGATCGGCTCGTTGGTTAAATCTTTGACTTTATAGGTTGGGATTGGTTGTGTTCTATCGATATGAGACACTTGAAATATTTCTTCTGTATTTTGGGGCCAAAAGCCCTTGTGAAATATAGTCCTTCGCTTTGCTAGTCGTACATACTGCCCAACCTGCAGTTGTGGACTGATGGAAGTTATGGGGTGGTCATTGTTTAAATACATGACCTTAAACTGTCTTCGTATATCTTCAATGTTTTGCAACTTATGGATGGCATGTGGAGTATTTTTTAGTATTCTGTGGAAAGTGTGGTTGTATACATTCACAACTTTTGGAAGGATGTGAATGTATTGTAAAGAATTAGCCTGGGTCATATAATGATACAGTTTATGTTTTAAAGTTTTGATGGCCCGCTCCACTATACTAGATTTCATTTCCGAAAATACACTATATAACTTAATATTTTTCTTATTCAGATAATTTTGAACAGTCCTGTTGTAAAATTCTCTACCTCGGTCGGTGAATATTCGTCTTACCCCGTGAAACTGAGAGGTTTCCTCTAACATCTTCTTTAGAGCAGCTACCACATCCGTTGAATTTTTTGTTTTTAAAGTTTGAGTCTGCATTAGGGGAGAATAAACATCGACACAAATCAAAATATATTTTACACCACTATTGTATTTTTGTAAACTACAAAAGTCTCCCAAATCACAGGCAATTATGGTGCGGGGTTTAGGAGCTAATATTTTTCGCCGAGGAAATCTAACTAAATTTCTTCTGTGTAATGTGTAAGATCGTTCCCCACGGAGAAATTCCCTCACATCTGCAATACTGATGCTGGTGTCTTTAAGTCTGGCAGCCTTATACAATTTTTGAATTGATCCTGTGAAACCACCCAGGGTAGAAATGTCATTATAGATGGAGGTAAGAATTGACCGTTTCTGCGTCGTTAAAGGCATTTTTTGTTTTGTTCACATATGATAAACAATTTCACACTGGTCTTCATTGACAATCCCCGTTCGTAGTTGTAATGTCTCAGGAACTGTCAGATCAACCAATAAATAGCCATACTCTCTCTGGGATATTGCCCGTCGGTATATTTCGACGAAATTATTAATAGTTTTCCGCCCATATAACTGACCACTTAAAATTTCAAGTTGGGTTATGTCTCTCTGCTTCATTAATATATAATGGGTACAATTCAGAGTTATTGTCCTAGCATATTTCCCCTGGGGAAACAAATTTTGACTAATTAGAATTACAGAAATATTATCGTGTCTCCCTCGGGTGAAGATATTGGCTATAATTGGACTCTGAATGGCTTCCAGGTATAAGTCATCAATTATATACAAAACTGACTCATTTGAAACAGGATTCTTATACTCTAAAGGGTTAATCAGCTCTTGGGAGAGAGTAACCTTTTTTCGCAAAATGGGGTTGTTTGAAATAGGATGATCAGTATTATTTGCAGTTGACACTATAATTTTTGAGAATTTCCCATGGTATTTAACACATAAATTTACCACCAGACTAGTTTTCCCAGAATTGCTAAATCCAGCTACAAATATTCTCGCTGGTTGATGAAAAATATTAAGTTGGTCGTCTGTGGCAGAAGTACACTCCTCCATATTTTCCTCATAAATGATCCAATTACCTGTGGGACAGCCACTTTATATATATATATATTATATATATATATATATATATATATATATATATATATATATATATATATATATATATATATATATATATATATATATATATATATATATATATATATATATATATGAGAGAGTGAGAGTGTGAGAGAGTGAGAGAGTGAGTGTGTGTGTGTGTGTGTGTGTGTGTGTGTGTGTGTGTGTGTGTGTGTGTGTGTGTGTGTGTGTGTGCGCGAGAGTGAGTGTGAGCATGTATTCACTCCCCAAGGAGCGCCAACCTCCTCAGGACAAAGACGCCCCTACCTGGTTTTTTTTTGGGGACTCCCATTGAGATGACCTCCAGACGAGAGAAAAAAAAGTTCTCTATAGCAAGTCTAATCCTTCTCTTTCACACAGGAGCTGTGAGATGTTGCATGTATTGTGTATTCACTCTCCAAGGAGCGCCACCCTCCTCAGACCATAGACAGCCTACCTGGGTTTTTTGCTCAACTCCCATAGAGATGACCGCCAGACGAGAAAAATAAAAGTTCCCCATAGCAACCCTAACCCTTATCTTTCACACGATGGCGGGAAGGGTTGTGAGGTATTGTATGTGGCAACACCGCCCCCCCACTTGATCATCAAATATAAGGACACCACACGCCCCTCCTTCGTCGTATTACACAGTTAGTGTTGAAACCTTCCACTCCCCATCCCCGTCTAGACTAACATGTAAGTAAATTAATATCTATTTCATATTTGGGGGTATATATATATATATATATATATATATATATATATATATATATATATATATATATATATATATATATATATATATATATATATATATATATGTCGTACCTAATAGCCAGAACGCACTTCTCAGCCTACTATTCAAGACCCGATTTGCCTAATAAGCCAAGTTTTCATGAATTAATGTTTTTTCGTCTACCTAACCTACCTAACCTAACCTAACCTAGCTTTTTTTGGCTACCTAACCTAACCTTACCTATAAATATAGGTTAGGTTAGGTTAGGTAGGGTTGGTTAGGTTCGGTCATATATCTACGTTAATTTTAACTCCAATAAAAAAAAATTGACCTCATACATAGAGAAAAGGGTTGCTTTATCATTTCATAAGAAAAAAATTATAGTAAATATATTAATTCAGGAAAACTTGGCTTATTAGGCAAATCGGGCCTTGAATAGTAGGCTGAGAAGTGAGTTCTGGCTACTAGGTACGACATATATATATATATATATATATATATAAATAAGAGAGAGTAGGGGTGTTTTGAGAGAGGGAGAATATATATATATATATATATATATATATATATATATATATATATATATATATATATATATATATATATATATATATATATATATATATATGAGAAAGAGGGGTGTATTGAGTGGGAGAGAATATATATTTATTTATTTTATATATTTTTTTTCCTAGGAGTGGGGGATAATGTCACTCCCAGGTGATATTTGCAACATTTGTGGTTGGAGCTCTTCACCACAATTCGTGCATACAACTTATTGCTGCCTCCACTGTGGGGAAGCTGTGTGTGTTCAATCTAGTGGAGTTCACAGGAGAACCTGTGGTGGAGGTAAGCCCTTATTTATTTATTTATTTATTCGTATTTATTTCAAATAAATGGGGGTGTGTGGGGGCTGTGTGAGTGAGAGTGTGTATATTTATGAGTTATTTCCTTGTTAGGAGGTAAACATCACCGGCCTACCGGAGAGAGTGGTTTTGTATGCCTCATATGCGGCAGCGTCACCTTGAAGCCTCACCCCACTTTCACCTGCAGCAGTTGTGGGGTCACTTTGTGTGAGCACTTGACCTCTGAACATCTACAATCATGTCCCCAAAGTGTGTGAATAAACCCTCTCTCCAGTTTTATTATCTTAACCCTTAAACTGCGCAACGCGCCTGCAGGCTCACGTCTGGTTTGCGCAACGCGCCTCCGGGTATTTGTATTTTTCACGTTCCTTTCAAAACTCTTGCGGCTACATGGGGTTCACATCAGCTTCCTCAGGGCTCTTGTAAACAGACGCCATCTTTAAAAAAAATCGTGGTCCACATTCCCGGGTGTGGGAGCCTCAGTAGTGTGTGAGCAACCAAGGCTGGCGCTCGCAGCATGAGCGCACAGCACTGCTGTTCAGCATGTGACCACAGCATCGCCTAATAATGTCAAAATATATATATAACTTGTATTATTTAGCTATGATAGTGTTATATTAGAGCCTGAGTGTGATAATGACTGGGTACAATGTTCAAATATCAGTGATTCAATGCTGTTCACGATGTTCACAGCGCTAGCCACAGCACCACAGCATTATTTCGTTCATCTAGGAATCTTCAAATGATTTCTTAGGTTCCTTTTCAAAATAAACGTTTGGTCAATTATTCATTTACAGGAATTAGTGACCAGGATTGTGATAATAGCAGGATTGTGGTTATAATTAGTGTTGTGCGTAGTATTGTGGAAGGAGGAATTTTGATGAGGGAGGGAGGGCGAGAATTGAGGTAGCCTCATTGTGTGTGTGTGGCTACCACTCTTGTTTTGCTCACCATACTAGCTTAGTGGTTCGCTATGGGCAACACATATGTACATGGGTATATATAGTGTGTGTATATAGTGTAAGAACAGCAACAGGAGAATGTTGAGAGGAGCTATTTAGGTGAGGGAGGTGACGTAATCGTAGCATCGTCTGCTGTGTGATTTTTCATGCTGTGTATGGTGGCCACTGTACTGTTTGGACATAATACCGGCCTACTTGCATAGTTCTGGTAAATAAAACATGTAGATAGGTATATAGAACATGTGTAATAAGAACTATAGCAATATAGTGGGAGGAGCAATGTTGGCGAGTAAGATGTTGGAGTGAGGGAGACTGGCTGGGTGTGGCTGCTCTCACTCGATGTGTCTGAATGTGTTCATGGCCAAATGCTCCTATTGGCCCATACGAGGCAGCTGCTATTGGCCCATACGAGGCAGCTGCTATTGGCCCATACGAGGCAGCTGCTATTGGCCCATACGAGGCAGCTGCTATTGGCCCATACGAGGCAGCTGCTATTGGCCCATACGAGGCAGCTGCTATTGGCCCATACGCGGCAGCTGCTATTGGCCCATACGCGGCAGCTGCTATTGGCCCATACGAGGCAGCTGCTATTGGCCCATATGCGGCAGCTGCTATTGGCCCATACGGGGCAGCTGCTATTGGCCCATACGGGGCAGCTGCTATCGGCCCATACGAGGCAGCTGCTATCGGCCCATACGAGGCAGCTGCTATCGGCCCATACGAGGCAGCTGCTATTGGCCCATACGAGGCAGCTGCTATTGGCCCATACGAAGCAGCTGCTATTGGCCCATACGAAGCAGCTGCTATTGGCCCATACGAAGCAGCTGCTATTGGCCCATACGAAGCAGCTGCTACGCGATGTTCTGAATGTGTTGATGGTAAATGTATATAGTGTGTGACAGTGTATAGTGAGTACATATGTTGTAAATATACATAAATGAACATGAAACATTGGTGTGAATAACTGTATGATGGGAGGGGCAAAGTTGGCGAATACAATGTTGGAGAAGTGAGGAAGGGCTGGCTGGGTATGGCAGCTCTCACTCGCTGTGTTCTGAACGTTTTGATGGTGAATGTATATAGTGTGTGACAGTGTATAGTGTGTAAATAGATTGTATATACAGTATGCACAAATTAGCATGATACATAGTAAATATGTGCTGCATATGTGTACACAAGTTTCATGCACGTAACACAGTGTCTACGTACAGTACGGATGTTGTACTGCGATATTATAGTGTACGTGTTCATTATACATTGGATTGGCACATAAAAATAATGAAAATGTATTTGGAAAGGTGCGCAAAAAATGAACGAAAATATATTCGCGGCAATTTGCGCACCCCGCCCCGAGCGCCCCACCGCCCCCGAGAGCTTATGGCACGGGCGCACAGGGAATGATGACGTCACGCCCCAACTTCCGGACCCCATAGCAGCCAAAGTAAGTACAATTTCGACTTACCCATACTGAGGGAAGGGTTTTTGACACTTTAAAAAGAAAAAAGAATTTTTTCCAGAGAATTTATTTCCTGCGCACTGCGGGGGTGTCACATTTGGAGGCAACGCAGTTAAGGGGTTAAGAAGCTTTCTTGAGGCGTTATGTCATGGGGTTTAGTAGGGAGTGTTGGGGTGTTGCTTTTTATTATTATTATTATTATTATTATTATTATTATTATTATTATTATTATTATTATTATTATTTTCCAAGGGTGCTTCAGACGCAGGTAAAGACATCTCAGGGGCAGGTAGGAGAGGAACTTCACCCCAAAGCCCAACGTAACAATAGCCCCTTAGGTGGTGGCGGGGGTAGACAGCCCTTTGAAAATGGGGGGGAGGAAGAGATGAGTGATGATGGTGGTGGTGATGATGGTGGTGGTGACATCCCTCAGGCAGGTCCTAGTGGTCTTAGACCCCATGACAACAATCGAGATAGAGATGGAAATTCCTCAGAATGGGAGGATGTTATAGACATCCCTCACTTAATTAATAGGGTGGGGGCCCTGGGGGATCTCTTTACTAGAATGGAATATTCCATCCCCCAGCCTTTGCCACAGATCCTGTAGGTCTTCTAAGCAACTTTAGAGAACTATTCTCTAACGAAATAGAGAATTACATGAATTCTCTGGCGGGTCATGGCAATTTTACTTCATCATTCAAACTCCTCCTTGAAGTGAAGGTTACACTTTTAAAACAACGTCTCACAGAAGATGATGACTATAGGGAACACTTCATAACGACACCTGCTAGGCTGGTAACTCTTGAGGAGGTGGGTGATCTTATTGATAGCTGGGTGAGTTATATGATTACACGTCTGGAGGATCTCCTTTCAGAAACAGAGGGGAGTGGTTTTATATTATTTAATGTTGATTTCCTCAAAATCGTTATCTGTAATGGTAGTGTAAGGTCAGTTTTGGGGGATTATGTCCCTTATCCCCCTTTTTAAGGGCGCGACATGAGGTCTTCAACCCAAACCCCAATGGTAACAATGGAACATGCATTATTCAATGCATTGCCGCTTTTCGGGCGTCACAACAAGGATGGAAATGGAAACGTATAGGAAGACTTGTAGAGTCTCACTCTAGGGTTAGGAAAATGGTCAAATACGAGCAATTATCTTTCCCTCTCGCATGGGAGGATATCTCTAAATTGGAAAATAGGAATAAACTCTCCATTTTTTTGTATTCAATTCACAAACATACAGACGCTGGCTATCACGTCTCTCTTTGTCGTCGAGGTAGCAGACAGTACTCAGACATAGTTCCATTATTATTATTGGGGGAGTCTCATGTAAGTCTTATTAAAGACAATAAGTTTTTGCGGAACTTTACCCGCAGCCACAGGCGAAAGACAGTCTTCTGTAGAAGCTGTCTTTCTGAATATCAAAATTCTAGTGAGCTGTTTCACCATTCTGTTTCCTGCGACATCATGCAGAAAATGATTTATCCCCAGGAGGGGGACACCCTTCATTTTAAAAATACAGGGAAAGGTTACCCCCCTTCCCATGTAGCTTATTTCGATTTCGAGAATGTCCTAAGCACTGAGGATTGTCTAGGTTCTGTTACAGCCATACATAGGCCTATAGCATACAGCTATATAATTGTTGATAGGAACCACTCCGTCATTGATAAATTTACTTATTTTGGGGGGGACAGCGTCACTCATTTCATGGAGCGAGTTGCCACCAAATGGGAAATTATCAGATCCACCCTACCCAAATATGAAATAGACATGTCTCTTGAGGATATGGTTCATTTTAGGAGACAGACTCACTGTCAGTTTTGTGAGGAGGTATTTACACCCACCAATTTCAAGGTTCAACATCATGATCACCTTAGGAAAAAACTCAATTATATTGGAGCTCTATGTAATTACTGCAACCTCCGCCACAAGAATGCTCTAGAGAGTTTAGTCCTAATTGCCCACAATATGTCTTATGACATGGGCTTAATTTTGAGGGAGTTTGCCATGGGTTCAAATATTAAGAGCAATATCCTCATGAGGCAGGGGACTAAATATCTTAAGGTAGAAATAGGCAACCTTAAATTTCTTGATTCACTGGCTTTTATTACGGGCAGTCTTTCGTCCCTAGCAAAAACCCGCATTGATTCAGGCAGCCCCTTAACATTCACTCACTCAATGATAGAAGGTTTACCCGAAGAGAGTCACCACCTACTCTTAAAGGGTAAGCAGTTTTTCCCTTATGAATATGCCACAAAAATCAGCTGCTTTAATGATGCAACACTCCCCCCTATTGAAATGTTTTACAGCTCCCTAAACAAATCAACCATCACTTTGGAAGAATATAGACATTCTGAATTAGTATGGGAGGCTACAGGATATGAGTCATTAAAGGATTATCTCCTTATTTATTTAAGGTGTGATGTCGGTTTACTGGCTGACATTTTTACTCACCATAGGGTAATTCTAAATGATATATTTTCCTTAGAGATGACTCACTACTGTAGCCTTCCGGGTTACTCCTATGATTGCTTCTTGAAAAGTAGCAAAATATCGTTGGAGTTAAGTGCAGATGTGACGTTGCACAATCTCATATCACAAAACATACGAGGGGTTTTTACAACTGCAGTTAGGAGTTATGCCAGAGCTAACAACCGCTATGTCAACCCATCTTTTAACCCCCAGGAGGATAGGTCTTCTTTCTTACTGTACTTAGACTTCAACTCCCTTTACGGGAGTTGTATGACGAAGAAATTACCCTATGGTGGTCTAAGAAGGTTGTCATCTGATGAGATGAACTCCTTCATTAGCGAAGGGAAGATAATGACAGAACAGCCATTCTCTTCTAACAAAGGGTACTGGCTATTAATTGACACCAAACACATAAGACCTGAAATAGCTAGACTAACAGACGATCTACCCCTTTGTTTACACCATTGGGGAATAAGTATGGAGGATATCTCACCATTTAGTAGGGGACTTCTAGAAACAAATAACATTACAAACCTCCCTAAAAAAAAATATTAAGTTGGAAGGGGATCATCTCCCCAAGAAACATTATTTCATATCTCTACACCTCTTACAGTTATTTATTGAGATAGGTCTTGAAGTAGGGGCTATTCATGCCATTTATGAGTTCCGCCAGTCTGATTTTATGGCAGAATTTGTTAACACCAACGTTAACAATAGAAATGCTTCCACCAGTAACGATAGGAAAACACTCTTCAAATTACTGACGAACAGTGTTTTTGGTAAAACACTACTGAACCCAGCCCATTATGCCATTGACACCAAACTAGTGACTTCAGCTAGGGTCTTTTTACGAGAGGTGAAGAATCCTCGCTTTAAACGTATGGTGCATTTAGGTGACAATAAATTATTGTCTGTCAGTTCCAGACCATTCATTAAAATTACTCATCCTAATTACATTGGGTTCCAGATTCTTGAGCTAGCAAAATACAGTTTGTACCATTTTTGGTACAGGGTACTTAAGAACCACTATTCAGATAGGGCAGCACTGATATACAGCGATACAGACAGTTTCATCTTCAGTTTAATGACTGAAGATGTCTTTAACGAGATGGGGAAAGAACCCCTTAGATCATGGATCGATACCAGTAACTTCCCTGAAACTCACCCCTTGTATGATCCTTCTAAAAAGGGTGTTTTAGGTCTTTTAAAGTCAGAGGTTTCAGATAGACACATCCTTGTAGTTGTAGCTCTCAAGCCCAAAATGTATAGTTTGCTGTTGCACAACAATTCAAATTCCATTACCGCTAAGGGTATCCCCCGTGCTGTGCAAAGATCTTTAACTCATAGACATTTTAAAGAAACCCTTCACAGTAATGCAGTAGTAAATACTTTCCAATACTACCAAATTAGGAATTTAGGACGGCAAATGGTCACCACCCATAATACTAAGAGGGGTTTAAGTGCATTTGATGATAAACACTATTACTAAATAAATACAAAAGCCTAGACTATGGCCATCCAGACATACCACCTGACCCCCACCCATCCTCCTCAACCCAAGGGGTGACCGCTGGAAGTGAAAGTGATGACGTCATCGAGCCACAAGGGGAGGAAGGGCGACACCCTTCCAGTGAGAGTGAATGCTATGACGACAGTAGCCCCCTAGGAGAGGAAGAAGAACCACAACACCTCTTTCTCCCTCTGGATGATGACTCATCGTCATCATCACCCCAGGAGGGGGAGGAAGACCCCACAACAGACCTGTGGGCACGGAGGAGGGGTCTAGTTAGACAATATTATGGGGGGGAATTAGATTACGACTACGTTTAAGCCACTATGTACTTTTGTTAATATATTGTATAAAACAAGTGTTATTTCTTTTTCACCCACTTTTATTTTGAGTATATATATATCCTATATAGCTCCGGACATATATGCACATAGTCCTGGAGGGGCCATTCAGACTTGTTCGAATATATATAACCTTAATTAGTCCTATATAATGACGTAGTGTTTAAACGGAGATACCCAGTGTAAGTGAAATATGGCGGGGGCGCACCGTAGACTACAATTTGAGGTGGGTCTATCTGTCACCCCGCCTCTGATTCCTTTGTCTGATAAGTACCCCCCATTGTTTGTGAAGTGCCCCTATCTGGCTCGGATTATACTACTACTACTGCTACCCTTCACTACCTCAACCCCCCACCAATGCCACCCTCCACTACCGCCACCCTCCACTATCGCAACCCTACACTACTGCCACCCTTTACTACCAGCACCCTCCACTCCTGCCACCCTCCAATACCCCCACCCTCCACTACCACCACCCTACACTACTGCCACCCTCCACTACTGCCACCCTCCACTACTGTCACCCTGCACTACCACCACCCTCCACAACCTCAACCATCCACTACTGCCACCCTCCACTTCGACCACCATCCACTACTGCTACCTTTCACTTCTGCCACCCTCCACTTCTGCCACTCTCCAATACTGCCACCCTCCACTACTGCCACCCTCCACTACTGACACACTATACTACTGCCATCCTCCAATACTGCCACCCTCCACTACTGCCACCCACTACTACCACCACCCCCGCTTCCACCACCCTTCCCTACCACCACCCTCAACTACTGCCACTTTCTACTTCTGCCACCCTCCACTACCGCCACCCTCCACTACCGCCACCCTCCACTACCGCCACCCTCCACTATTGCCACCCTACACTACTGCCACCCTTTACTACCTCAACCCCCCACTACTGCCACCCACCGCTACCGCCACCCACCACTACCGCCACACTCCACTATGGCCACACTCCACTACCGCCACACTCCACTACCGCCACACTCCACTACCGCCACACTCCACTACCGCCACCCTCCACTACCGCCACCCTCCACTACCGCCACCCTCCACTACCACCACTTTCCACTACCGCCACCCTTCACTACCACCACCCTCCACTACCGCCACCCTCCACTACCGCCACCCTCCACTCCTGCCACCCTGCACTAACGGCACCCTCCACTACCGCTACCCTCCACTTCCGATACCCTCCACTACCGCCACCCTCCATTACCGCCACCCTCCACTACCGCCACCCTCCAACACCACCACCCTCCATTACTGCCATTCTCTTCTACTACCACCCTCCACTACTGCCATCCTCCACTATCACCACCCTCCCATACTGCCACCCTTCACTGCTGCCACCCTGCACTACCGCAGCCCTCCACTACCTCCAACCTCCACTACTGCCACCCTACACTACTAAGACCACCATCCACTACTGACACACTATACTACTGCCACCCTCCACTACTACCACCCTCCATGACCACCACCCTCCACTACTACCACCCTCCATGACCACCACCCTCCACTACTGCGACCCTTCACTACTTCAACCCCCCCACTACTGCCACCCTCCACTACTACCACCCTCCATCACCGCCACCCTCCACTACAGCCACCCTCCACTACTGCCACCCTCCACTACCGCCACCCTCCACTACCGCCACCCTCCACTACCGTCACCCTCCAGTACCACTACCCTCCACTGCCGCCACCTTCCACTACTGCCACCCTTCTCTACTGCCACCCTCCACTATCACTCCCCTTTATTACTGCCATCCTCTACTACTGCCACCCTCCACTACCACCACCCTCTACTACTGCCACCCTTCACTGCTGCCACCCTCCACTACTGCCACCCTCCACTACCGCCATCCTCGACTGCCGCCACCCTCAACTGCTGCCACCCTCCACTACCACTACTCTCCACTACTGCCACCCTTCACTGCTGCCATCATCCACTACTGCCACCCTCCACTACGACCACCATCGACTACTGCCACCCTCCACTACTGCCACCCTCCACTACCGCCATCCTCGACTGCCGCCACCCTCCACTACCACCACCCTCCACTACTGCCACCATCCACTACTGCCACCCTCCACTACCGCCACCCTCCACTACGACCAACATCCTCTAATGCTACCCTCCCCTACTGCCACCCTCCACTACTGCCACTCTCCAATACTGCCACCCTCCACTACTGCCACCCTCCATGACTGCCACCCGCCACTATTGCCACCCTCCACTACTGCCACACTTCACTACTTCAACCCCTCACTACTGCCAACCTCCACTACTGCCACCCTCCACTACAGGCACCCTCAACTACCACCACCACCTTACACTACTGCAATCCTCCACTACTGCCACCCTTCACAACTGCCACCCTCCCTTACCACCACCCTCAACTGCCACCCTCTTCTACTGCCACCCTACACTGCTGTGGCTCTCTCCACTGCTGCCGCATTGCACTACTGCCACCCTCCACTACTTCCACCTTCCACTGGCATCACTCTCCACTACTGCCACTTTCCACTACCTCCACCATCAACTACTGCTACCCCTCACCTACTGCCACCCTCCACTACTGACACACTATAGTACTGCCACCCTCCACTACTGCCACTCTCCACTACCGCCACCTTCCACTACTGCCAGCCTCCACTGCCAACACCCTACCCTACCACCACCCTCCACTACTGCAACCCTCCACTACTGCCACCCTCCACTATTGCCACCCTCCATTACCTGAGATGCATCATCTAACATAACGTGATTCCCTGGAAAACGACTCAATTGTTGAATGAACAACAAAGTTAAGATATAACAAGATGTAAGTAATTCGAGAAGTCTGAGTACTGTAGGTACTATAGCAATTTCATTGCTTATTATATGTGAATGTCCATCCATCGCTTCTATCAAGTTTAGAAATACTCACTCATTGTTGGTGTTTAGGGAGGTAAATGAAGTATTGCAAAGCTAATTACGAAACTAGCTTTCACAATGACATTTGGTGGTTGGTCGCTTTGCAAATTATAGTAGATTCTATATCAATTTTATTCGTTATTTTACGTGAATGAATGAATGTGTGCCTGCATACATTGCCTAAATAAAGTATGTAAATATACGTCGGTGGTGTTTAGAGGGGTGAATGAATCATTTGAAATCTAATTAGGAAACTAGCATTCAAATGGAGAGGGGGGAGAGTGCAGGTGCGGTTGAACTTGGGTGGGTTCTGGGTTTCGTTGACGTATATATTATAGGTGAATGTGTGCATCGAATGCTGGATTGAAGTATATAAATACACATTGTTAGTGTGTATTGAGGTAAATGATGGATTGTAAAGCTAATCTAGACACTAGAATTCACTTTGAGGCTAGTGGCGGGCAAGTGTGGAAGTGGCAAACGATCGTTGAGCTGGCGTGTAAGACCGCACCACAGCAACACCTCCCTCCATCTCACCTCGAATTTCGTCATTATTACGCATTGGTACATTCCAGCAATGGTAAATTAAATAGATAAACGTCTAATCTTGATGTATGTATGTATGAATATAATTTCGCCGTCAGAGCCGACTAAGGAATTCCGAGTGATATACACACACACTCCTCCCTCCCTCACTCACAAGGGAGAGTGAGTAATTCTGTAAAAAAAAGAAGAGCATGCCAACAATGGGTAACTATTATAGTTAGGTTCTCGATCATAGTAAACCCGTTGATTTAGAGTTGATTTGCACAATGACCACGTCATATTAGATGCCATTTAAATAGCAAATCCAGTTCTCCACTAAATGCAGACACAAGCCTAACACTATTCAACCCATCTCTACCAGCCTTTTCATAACAAACCACTAAACCAGTTTCCACACTTATATAAATAGAGAAAAACTTCACCCTATATAACCTATCTCAGAAAAGAAAAGAAAATCAATTAATATTGTACCAACTGGCAACCCCCCATTCATAAAATCAACTTCTTTCTTTCCAAACCATCGTATTTGCTCACATAATCTTCAATCAAAAGATATTAAATGATATTACTCACCTTCTTTCTCCTTCCTTCCTTCCTTCCTTCCTTCCTTCCTTCCTTCTTTCCTTCCTCTAACTCGTTGCAGTTGTTTAGCTTCGACCCATCAAACCCGGACTCGACTGACTCACTTCTGCTGCTCGTTCCAAGGCTTTTTCCTCATACGATGCTGGCTGGTGTGAAGTAATTACTGCAAATCAAATTAACACGATTCATTAATGAACATAACC
Source organism: Procambarus clarkii (assembly GCF_040958095.1). Taxonomy (NCBI): domain Eukaryota; kingdom Metazoa; phylum Arthropoda; class Malacostraca; order Decapoda; family Cambaridae; genus Procambarus; species Procambarus clarkii. Next base: position 10,989,336 of record NC_091214.1, on the reverse strand, counting down.
AATTAACATCATCGTCTCCTACTTGATTTTGACTAGTTGATAGGGTTGTTTTTGGTCTCCCCGAAGGGAGTGGACCGATCCCAGAGGTACTGCAATACCGGGCCGATCCGCGGCAAAGGTGGAGCAAGCTCCTAGCACTTCGCCATGTTGCAAAAATCAGTTTAATATCGAGGATCCCACATGGGGATCGTATCAGATATTAAGCTGATAAGAACAGATTATTTGTTTATTGAATAATGTTACAGGAGTTGTACATAATGCCTTGTGACAATTCCCACAGAGGGCTGCATATGGAAATTTTACAATGGAACTCATAATAATGCAAATTCCTGAAACAAATAGCATAGACATATTCTGAAAGAAATGGCATGGTCCTGCAAGAGATAGCACAAATAAATGGAAATCAATACTGCCGGGCGCCGGTCACGTGTTCGATGTAGATCATCCTCGACCATCGAATCGTATCGGTGACGCAGAGCTTCCTGAAGAGCTTCTGGTACTTCTTGGAGGCGAGCCTGTTCATCAACTTGTCATTCCTCGGATCGTACGAGCCTAGTGAGCCCACGATGAAGGCGTGGACAGTAACCTGCTTGTAGGTCCGTCTCAGCGCAGCTGCAATCGGCGCATATTTCTGCTCCTTTCGCAGCCTGGCTTCATCCAGGGAGGCTTCGCCGTTCTCGAAGGGGCACGTCACGTCGACGAGGAGGACTTCTCCATTCTTCTCGAGGACGATGTCCGGCCGTAGGTTGCTGTCGATGCCAGGGATCTGCTGATTCGCCGTGATGACGTTCCAGAATCGTCCTTCAGCAGCTTTCACGATCCGTTGAACTAGTGCATTGTGGCGCTTGTTCATGGGGTTGGACAGCCTCATGCAGTGGTTAAGAACATGTGGTAGAGTCTCGTTTGGGTTCCTGCAACGCCTGCAACGTTTGTCAGAGTTAACATTGAAGCGCCTTGCTCCATTGAGGGGGAGGAGATTAAGCCTAGCCCTGTGGATGAACCTCCAGTCTGCGAAGGTAGTGAATGCTCCGTCGTAGATGAAGGAGGACGAGGCTCGGACTTTTGCGACTTGCTTCATCACTTTTCCTTGGTCCGGCTTGTCCTGCAGGCGTTCGTCTCTGAGTCCACGATGATGATTGCGGATGTTCCTTGCCACGAGTCTTCTCTCCTTCTTTGTCATGGTCCGTTCCCCGCATGTTAGTGCTAACTCTTCGCCGTCGGCAGACCATTTCGTGTCTAGTCTTGCTGATGCATTTCTTGCTCTGGACCAGACTGTTTCGTGATCAGTCGGCCGCTGAGCCATTGCTTCCTTGGACAGGTATTGGCAGACATTCACTAATGTAGCGTCTTCTCGTAGTCTCCGGGTCACGACCTTGGTGCAGTCCTCTCTCGCGATGTTTCTTGTGTCTTGGTCCGGCGTAGTAAGAAGTTTGAAGGCCGAATCAATCACAAACACGTCTGAGTCCTCTGCAGCAAGGGGGATTCCACAGGAGCCTGCCGCTGCGCTGCCATATAGGTAGTCATTTGTAGCTCGGGTCGGGAGATAGAGTGTTGACTTGATTAATTTCCTTAGATGATCATCAAGCTCCTGCCAGTCTCCCTTCCTCAGCTGCCACGTTCTCATGGCGAATACCGTCGTGGGGAATACAAAGGTCTTTAGAGCATCAATCCTTTGCCAGGGCGCCAACTTGCTGGTCAGTATGGCTTCCCCCAGCTTCTTGAATTCGTCAATTGCTGTAGAATTTGGCAGTAGGTGGAATCCTACTGGCCGGCCAAGGAACTTAGTTTCTTCGCCGTTTCTACGGCAGTTGATGTTCGTCTCGCCGATGTTGAAGGTCGTATTTCTCATTCCCCTTGGCTGTCTCCCAGACATATGCATAGAGGAGCATTTTCTGGGGTTTAGAGCCAGTCTCAGGTCCCCACAGGTCGCCGTTGTGACGTCCAGGAGGCTCTGTAGACCTGCTTCAGTTCTGGCCAGCAGTGTGATGTCATCTGCATAGGCCAGGCAGGGGTGTTTGAAGTCAGGATCGGTATCAAGGCCAGTTGCAATGGCCGTTCGTAAGATAGGTTCAATTGCAATATTGAACAAGAGCCCACTGATAGGGCAGCCTTGGCGGACTCCACAGTGCACAGGAATCACGTTCGTTTCACCATCGGCCGTCATGATCCTCGTAGAGTTGTCCCTTGTGATGCTCTGGACGACGTCGATGAAGGCTTGTCCTGCACCCATCCGGCGGAGGGAGGCGTCGATCAGCTCGGTTGGCACTGATCCAAACGCGTTCGTCAGGTCCAGCGACGCAATGTAGACGTCACTGTTTCCTCCTCGTGCTTCGTCAAGGTAGTGCTGGAGGATGAAGTTGTGCTCCAGCACGCCGTCCGTTGGCATAAACCCCTTCTGGGCGTTGCAAAGTGCATTGTTGTGCACGATCCAGCTTCTCAGACGGGCAGCCAAGCACCCTGTGTACAGTTTGTATATGGTACGACACAAGGCGATTGGGCGCCAGTTGGTGATGTCTTCAGGGTCCCCATCTTTCGGGATCAGGATAGTTCGCGATGTTTTCCACGACTGGGGTATTCACTTGTGGTGCAGGCAGATGTTGAATATTGCTGTGAGAACCTTGCACTCTGGGTCGACTTGTTGCCAGTGTCGGTACGTTATTCTGTCGTCACCCGGTGCAGTGTTCTCTGCTTTTGACAATCTAATTTCCACTTCGCCCTCCCTAAACGCAGCCACGTTGAGTTCTGCACGATCGTCTGGCGGTTCAGGGATTGCTTGTAGTGCTTGGGGGTCGTCTAGTGCTGGCCTGGGGGTCGTCTAGTGCTGGCCTGGGCGCCAGCATCTCTGTGAAGTACTTCTCAACGTCCTCGCTCGAGATTTCACATCTTGCACTCTCCCCGGCGGTGATAAGTCGGACTGCTCACCTCCTGTTGTTCCTGTAGAGGCGCTGGATCGATTTACAGTCATTTACATCGATCACTGGGGGTGCTTGCCGTTCCCCGTCAGTCCGAATGCGGAAGCGTGCATGTACTACTTCAGTGATTTCTTCAAGGAGGCGGGTGAAGCCCTCCCAGTCAGGGGTCCGGAGGAGGGCTAGTAGGGGGTCGTAAAACACCTCTAGCACCCATTCTTGTGCTGCGTCGTTAGTGTGACGCTGCAGTGGCTCTCCTGGGATCTCATGATCATGGTGGGGCGAAGCATCAACATCTTCATTGTCAGAGTTGTTGGTGCTGGTTGCTGGAGAAGCTGGGTCACCCCCATCGTCATTGTCTGGCTCAGGGGGGTTGGTGAGGGCATGTCTGGGAAGGGTATCACCGTCACAACAGGTGAGAGCGGGTGAGCTCTCTGTGGTTGCCTAAGCCGGGGTGGTGACAGGGCCGGTGAGGGTATTGGGCTGTTGGGCGTCGGAGATAAGCTGGCTGGGGCGAATATCAGTGGTGCAGGCGCCTCAGCAGAGCTGGAGATGACAGCAGGGGCCGGGTCGTCAGGGCTGGGTGTTGGTACTTGGCCAGGGTGTCGTCGTCCGTCGTCTGGTGGTGGGTCAGGCTGTCGTTGCACCCTGTCTAGTGCAGGCTGCCTGGCCGCTCGGCGGGCTTCTCTGGTTGCTTGACGGGAGTGCATTTCCCTGTGGCTCATTATGCCAATTTTGGAATTGCACGAGAACCCACAGACGCGGGCATCGCACTGGAACGACAAGGGGCAGTCGTCCAGGGTCCTAGCAGCCCGAATTTCTCGTAGGCGGGCACAGGTGTGGGTCGTTGGTCGTTTTCGTAGGGTTGAGCTGCAGCCGGCGCATTTGTATATTAATTCTGAAATGCGGAGCCCATGGCCACCCTCCAGGTGTCGTTGCAACGACACACGCTGGCTGGTCCACGCCTGTGATAAGTGGACGTGGGCGCAGGGCGTTTCTGTGCACTTAGTGTCTAGGGAGTGGGAACAAGATGGTGAGGGCTTCCCCTCGTCTCTGCGGCTGCTGGTCAGGGCTAGGTTCGTTGTCGTTGTCGTCGTTCCCCCTGAGGGCTGGTGGCGCCCCTTGAGGGGCCTCTGGGGTGTTGTCGTTTCCTGCTGGGGCTGATGAGGCCTGGGAGCGACTGTCGTCATCACTGCTGGTGCCAGAGTCTCTTGCTATATGGCGGAAGACGAATCTCTGGTTCCTCTGCCTGTGAATGTTAACGTCGTCCCAGAAGTCAACGTCGTTGTCTGCATTTGTGTTAGAAGCAGTATTGTCGCTGGTCCGACCCCCAAAATAGTCTCCTGAACCGTGACTGGCCGGGCGTCGTCGCTGGGGTCGGCCTGAGTAGGGGATGTGTTGGTATTGCCAGGGCCAGCCCTTAAGGGCTCATTGTAGGCACCAGCCCTTAAGGGCTCGTTGAGGGAGCCAGCCCCAGGGCTAGTGTCGCTGAAGCCGACCCCCGGGTTTGCGTCGCTGGTGCCGACCCCCGGGCTTGCGTCGCTGGTGCCGACCCCCAGTTCCATGTCGCCAGCCAACCCTGGTCGTGAGCTGGATCTCAAGTGGGAAGCACCGGCGCCTATCCCATGGGCTGACATGCTTTCGTCACTGAAGCCGACCCAAGATGCAAAACTATAGAACGGCTTCCTGGGTGGAGTCGTCCTCGATGTCATCATGTTGGTGTCGTCCTCGGGGCTGGTAGCGTCATGGGTCAGCCTCCCAGTGGTGTCCTCCTGGTTGGTGCCACTCGGGTCGACCCCACCCAGGGCCAGCCTTCCAAGACTGACCTCAGGGCGGGGGAGTAAGGTCCTCCTCGAGGCCGCCTCGCCAAGGGCGACCCCGGTATCGTCGTCGCTTGTATCGTCGTGGGTCAGCCTCACAGCGCTGACCCCCTTGTCCTCATCTCGGGTGTCGACCCCACCCGGAGCCAGCCTCACAGGACTGACCCCAGAGTGGGGGAGTGAGGTCCTCCTCGAGGCCGCCTCGCCAAGGGCGACCCCGGTGGTGCTAGTGGAGTCATAGGGTGGCCTTATATTCACACCCTCACCTCGCGCGTCGACCCCACCCTGAGCCAGCCTCACAGGACTGACCCCAAAGTGGGGGAGTATGGTCCTCCTCGAGGCCGCCTCGCCAAGGGCGACCCCGGTGTTGTCTGTAGAGTCACAGGCTGGTCTCACAGTGCTGACCGTCCCGTTCCCATCTCTGGCGTCGACCCCACCCGGAGCCAGCCTCACAGGACTGACCCCAGGGTGGGGGAGTATGGTCCTCCTCGAGGCCGCCTCGCCAAGGGCGACCCCGGTGTTGTCGGCAGCGTCACAGGCCATCCTCACAGTGGCTCTACCTCTCGTGTCGACCCCACCCTGGGCCAGTCTCACAGGACTGACCCCAGGGCGAGGGAGTATGGTCCTCCTCGAGGCCGCCTCGCCAAGGGCGACCCCGGTGTTGTCGGCAGCATTACGGGCCAGCCTCGCGGTTCCACCTCTCGCGTCGACCTTACCCTGAGCCAGCCTCACAGGACTGACCCCAGGGCGGGGGAGTAAGGTCCTCCTCGAGGCCGCCTCGCCAAGGGCGACCTCGGTGTTGTCTACAGGATGGGCCAGCCTCACATCGTTGACCCCCGCGTTTCTGCTCCCAGCGTCGACCCCACCCCGAGCCAGCCTCCCAAGACTGACCCCAGAGTGGGGGAGTATGGTCCTCCTTGAGGCCGCCTCGCCAAGGGCGACCTCATGGCCAGCGGTCGTCGTCATCCACGTGGTCGATTCGTCTAAGTCGATCACCAGACAGTCGTCACTGGAGTCGTCCCTGGAATCGTCATCTTCCACTTTCACATCGATGGGGTCAGGGCAGGCAGTCGTCTTCGAGTCGTGGTCCATCTTGAGCACTGAGGCCGACTCACCAAGGTCGACCTCGGGTCCCACCGTCGTCGCTGGTCCATCTTTCAGGCGGCCAGTGTGGTGTCAGTACTGTGGGTTGTGTTTGTGGGCAGCGACCTGGGTTGCCGCCTGCAGGGTTTGGTCCTCCTCCACCCATGGGACCGTCAGCCTTGAAGGCCGTCGCGGATCCATCACAAGTGATAGAAGCACGAGGCCGTGACTGGGACAGAGACAGACATTGACTATGTTGCCCCATTAACTCCGAAAAACGGGCGTGCGGACGACAACACAATCAATGTGAACATAGGCTATGTTCATCCTCCAGCACCTGGCTCAAGGCACAGATGTGGAGGAAGACAGAGTCTATGGTCTCTCCTTCAGGCGACTGGCCCCGGACAAGCCAGCCCCTGAAGGTCGACGGCAATCACAGGGGACTTGCCGTCTTGCCAGCCACTGTAAAGTTTGAGGAGCTTGCTCCCCCCTTTACCAGTGATCGGTTCTGGGCTAACTCCCAAATCCGCCACTAGATGGCTGGACGGTCGGTGTTGGTGGAAGCGCGCTCGCTGATTGGACCGGCCCTTTAACTCCTTACCCGGAGGGGAAGTTCGTGCGGACAACGACACAATCTATGCAAGCATAAATTGAGTTTCCCTCCGAGCTCCTTGAGCCTTGTACAAGGCAGAAGCTCAGAGAGAAACGCAATTTATTGCGTTTCCCACCAAAAGACTGGCCCCGGACAAGCCAGTCGGTGGAGGTGGACAGCAAGCCTCACGGCTTGCTGTCTCACCGGTGGAGGCGGATGGGCGATGCGGCGACCCAATTCCTTCCCCCTACAGGTAGTTTTAAGACTACCAGGATCGCTAAAGTGTAGATTATACTATCCCTTTAACCCCTTGCGGACGTGCGGACGATAGTACAGTACTACACTTTGATCTTAGCCAAAAGGCCGAGAAGCGATAGGATGCATGGTTGCTCTGCAACACCAGCGGCTAGAAACCACGTAGCGAGTTTCAATTGCAAAAGGGCATGTGATTATCATTGGGTAATATTCGAATTCAAGCATACATATAAACGCCATGCAGTAAAGGCTTTAACCATTTCTTACCTAATCAATGAATTTATATATATATGCAAATTCATGATATTACATGGTTTCGTTCATGAGTAGTGAATATGTAACTGGCGGCAAAGAGGTAAACAGACTCGCGTGGCATTTCACGAATTCGCTCCTGGCCAGGGAGTATAGCGCTTAACTCTAATACATAAACCTCCATTTGTCATGTGTCTTAAGGTAGCTACAGCTTTTGAAAAGTACAATAACGAATTAAAAGTGCAAGGGGCCTGTTATCGCCAACGCTCGTCAAAAAATATAAATAGGAGACGTTCTCTCTCTGATACCATAACAGAAAACGAACAGCACTATTATGCGCCAACTATTACATTTTTGTATATATATCACGACTTTTTCACATCTAACACTTTGCTTGATACATTGTTTTCACAAACCGGAGACGAGGCGAAGCGAGGCAGGGCTGGGTGGCGAGAGGCTAGAGGCTAGAGGCTAGAGGCTAGAGGCTAGAGGCGAGAGGCGAGAGACGTGACGTGACGTGACGTGACGCCATGCCATGCCATGCCATTCAATGCCATGCCATTCAATGCCTTGCGATTCAATACCATGCAGTTCAATGCGATGCGATGCAATGACATGCGATTCGATGCCATGCGAGGCGAGGCGATGCATCATCTAACATAACGTGATTCCCTGGAAAACGTTTCTGTTGTTGAATGAACAACAAAGTTAAGATATAACAAGATGTAAGTAATTCGAGAAGTCTGAGTACTGTAGGGACTATAGCAAATTCATTGCTTAATATATGTGAATGTGTACGAAATCCATCCATCGCTTTTACCGAGTATACAAATACTCACTCATTGTTGGTGTTTAGGGAGCGAAATGAAGTATTGCAAAGCTAATTACGAAACTAGCTTTCACAATGACATTTGGTGGTTGGTCGCTTTGCAAATTATAGTAGATTCTATATCAATTTTATTCGTTATTTTACGTGAATGAATGAATGAATGAATGAATGAATGAATGAATGAATGAATGTGTGCCTGCTTACATTGCCTAAATAAAATATGTAAATATACAGACGGTGGTGGCGTTTAGAGAGGTGAATGAATCATTTGAAATCTAATTAGGAAACAAGCATTCAAATGGAGAGGGGCGAGAGTGCAGGTGCGCTTGAACTTGGGTGGGTTCTGGGTTTCTTTGACGTATATATTATAGGTGAATGCGTGCATCGAATGCTCGATTGAAGTATATAAACACACATTGTTAGTGTGTATTGAGGTAAATGATGGATTGTAAAGCTAATCAAGACACTAGAATTCACTTTGAGGCTAGTGGCCGACTGGCAAGCGTGGAAGTGGCAAACGATCGTTGAGTTGCCGTGTAAGAGCACACCAAAGCAACACCTCCCTCCATCTCAACTCGAATTTCGTCTTTATTACGCATTGGTACAGTGCAGCAATGGTAAATTAAATAGATAAACGTCTAATCTTGATGTGTGTGTGAATATAATTTCGCCGTCAAAGCCGACTAAGGAATTCCGAGTGATATACACACCACTCCACCCTCACTCACAAGGGAGAGTGAGTAAGTAATTTCGTAAAAAAAAGAGAAGAGCATGCCAACAATGGGTAACTATTATAGTTAGGTTCTCGATCATAGTAAACCCGTTGATTTAGAGTTGATTTGCACAATGACCACGTCATATTAGATGCCATTTAAATACCAAATCCAGTTCTCCACTAAACACAAACACAAGCCTAACACTATTCAACCCATCTCTACCAGCCTTTTCATAACAAACCACTAAGCTACCTAAACCAGTTTCCACACTTATAAAAAAATAGAGAAAAACTTCACCCTATTTAACCTATCTCAGAAAACAAACAAAATCAATTAATATTGCACTAACTGGCAACCCCCCATTCATAAAATCAACTTCTTTCCTTCCAGACCAACCATCGTATTTGCTCGCACATAATCTTTAATCTAAAGTTATTAAATGATATTACTCACCTCACTCTCCTTCTTTCTCCTTCTTTCTCCTTCCTTCCTTCCTTCCTTCCTTCCTTCCTTCCTTCCTTCCTTCCTTCCTTCCTTCCTTCCTTCCTTCCTTCCTTCCCTCTCTCTAACTCCTTGCAGTTGTTCAGCTTCGACCCATCAAACCCGGACTCGACTGACTCACTTCTGCTGCTCGTTCCAAGGCTTTTTCCTCATACGATGCTGGCTGGTGTGAAGTAATTACTGCAAATCAAATTAACACGATTCATTAATGAACATTACCAATTAACATCATCGTCTCCTACTTGATTTTGACTAGTTGATAGGGTTGTTTTTGGTCTCCCCGAAGGGAGTGGACCGATCCCAGAGGTACTGCAATACCGGGCCGATCCGCGGCAAAGGTGGAGCAAGCTCCTAGCACTTCGCCATGTTGCAAAAATCAGTTTAATATCGAGGATCCCACATGGGGATCGTATCAGATATTAAGCTGATAAGAACAGATTTAATTTTTTATTGACGAATGTTTTACATAGTGCTTACAATAGCCTTGTGTCTTCACAAGGGTGCATGGGTACATAGTTACATACGTGTACATAAAATACAATATACATTTTCATACATGGGTTATTATGGGATCTTTATTTACATTGTGCCGTCTGCCATTAAAAAACTCAAAACAGATGTAATATATATATAGATTTTCTGAAATGAGAAAAAGGTACAGACATGTAAACTAGTATTGGCGAGCGCCTGTGATGTGCTCTATATACATCATCCGTGACCACCGGATGGTGTCGCTCACGCATAGCCTCCTGAACAGCCTCTGATATTTTCTAGAGGCCAGCCTGTTCATTGGTTTGTCGTTCTTTGGGTCGTATGACCCGAGCGATCCTACAATGAAGGCATATACAGTGACCTGCCTGTAGGTCCGTCTCATTGTCACCGCTAGCTCTGCATACTTTTCTTCTTTGCCTAGTCTAGCTTCTGCAAAGGCGTCTGGTCCGTTTTCGAAGGGGCAAATGACGTCAATCAGCATCACCTCTCCGTTCTTCTCTAGAACAATGTCTGGTCTTAGCACATTGTTTGTTCCTGGGACTTGTCGGTTAGTGGATATGACCTTCCAGTGTCTTCCTTCCGAGGCCTTCAGGATACGATCGACCAACGCGTTGTGTCGCTGGATCATCGCATTTGACAGCCTCAGGCAATGGTTGATGACGTGGGGTAGCGTCTCGTTCTGGTGGTGACATCTCCTATACCGTTGGTCTCCGTGGATGTTGAACCGGCGGGCTCCGTTTAGAGGTATAAGATTCAGACGTGCCCTGTGAATGAAACGCCAGTCAGCAAAGGTTGTGAAAGCCCCATCCCTAATAAATGCAGACGAGGCCCGCTCCCTCCCAACTTGCTCCATTACTTTCCCCTGGTCTGGTTTGCTTCTCAGGTCGTCGTCGCGAAGGCCTCTGTGATGGTTCCTTATGTTCCTTGCGACCAATCTTCTTTCTTTGTGAGACATGATTCTCTCCCCACAACAGACTTCCAATGCATCTCCGTCTGTGGACCACTTGGTTTTCATCCTCCCTGACGAGTTGCGGGCTCTTGACCAGAGCGTCTCATGTCCAGAGGGTCTTTGTTCCAAGTCGTCTTTTGAGAGATACTGGCATACGTTTTCCAGAGTGGCTTCTTGGCGAATTCTCCGTGACGTTACTCTCTTGCAGTCGTCCCTGGCAATATTCCTCGTCTCTAGATCCGGCGTGGTGAGTAGTTTAAATGCCGAGTCTATGATGAATATGTCAGAGTCTTCTGTGGCGAGGGGTATGCCGCATGAGCCTCCTGCACTCTTTCTATACAGGTATCCATTGGTTGCCCGCTGTGGCAGGTATAGTGTTTCTTTTATTAGCGGTCGTAGTCGGTCATCCAGTTCCTGCCAATCTCCCTTTCTCAGTTGCCAAGTTCTTATGGCGAACACAGTTGTTGGGAAAACGAAGGACTTCAGGGCATCGATCCTCTGCCAGGGAGCCAATTTACTTGTCATTATGGCTACGCCTAGTTGCTTAAACTCTTCGTTTGCGTTCGCGTTCGGGAGGAGGTGGAAACCTACTGGTCTGCCTAGGAATTTGGTTTCCTCCCCATCTTGTCTGCTGCATATCTGCGATTCCCCTATTGTAAATATGGAGTTTCGCATTCCCCTTGGTTGTCGTCTAGACATGTGCATTGACGAGCATATCCTTGGGTTAGTTTTAGATGCAATTCTTCACAGGCTGCAGAGGTGATGTTAATGAGGTTCTGTAGGCCTTCCGCTGTCCTGGAGAGCAGGGTTATATCATCTGCGTAGGCAAGGCAGGGATGCTTGAGACCTGGGTCTGCTTGTAATCCGGTGTTGATGATGGTCCTCAGTATAGGTTCAATGGCGATGTTGAATAATAGGCCACTGATGGGGCATCCTTGCCTGACCCCACAGTCAACTGGGATATCATTCGTTTCACCACTCGCCGTTTGAATCTTGGTGGAATTTCCTCTTGTAATGCCCTGGATCACCGTGACAAAGTCTGCTCCCATGCCCATCCGTGTGAGGGAGGCGTCGATGAGCTCTAATGGCATGGAACCAAAGGCGTTTGTGAGGTCAAGTGACGCAATGCAAATCTCTTTATTGCTGTCTCGTGCCTCGTCAAGGTAGTGCTGGATAATGTAATTGTGCTCAAGGACCCCGTCTGATGCCATAAATCCTTTTTGCGCAGAGCACAGGGCCTGATTTTGCTCAATCTCCTCAGTCTTGCAGCCAGAACTCCTGTGTATAACTTGTAAATTGTCCTACACAGAGCAATGGGCCGCCAATTGTTGATTGCGTGTGGGTCACCATCCTTGGGTATGAGGATGGTTCGTGACGTCTTCCAGTCCTGGGGGATCCTCTTCTGTTGCAGGCAGATGTTGAAGATCGCCGCTATTACCTTACAGTCGGGGTCAGCCTGCTTCCAGTGTCTGTAGGTGATTCTGTCGTTCCCTGGGGCACTGTTTTCAGCTCTCATCAGCCTGACCTCCACTTCCCCTTCTCTAATTGGGTCCAGGTTAATTTCAGCGCGATCTTCCTGCGCTTCAGGTATGGACTGGAGTGTGACTGGGTCTTCTATTGGTGGTTGAGCGGCTAGTACCTCTGAAAAATGCCTCTCTATGATCTCACAGGGGATCTCACAGCGGCGACTTTCCCCTGATGTGATCAGCCTCACCGCCCTTCGTCGGTTTCTTCTGTAAAGGCGTTGGATCGCCTTGCAGTCGTTGACATCGATGGCTGAGGGGGCTGGTCTACTCTCGTCTATCCGGATGTTGCAGTGGGCTTGAACCGCCTCTGTAATTTCATTCAGGAGGCTCGAGAACTCGTCCCAGTCCGGGGAGCGTAGCAGTGCCAGCAGGGGAGCGTAGAAGGGTTCTAGTGCCCAATCTTGGGTCGCCTCATCTGGTTGCAGTTCTGGTTGGTCGGCTTCGTCTGGTTCTTTATCTAGCCGTACCGCTTCATCACCGTTGTCAAGTATTTGTGACACATCACCCCTGTGGTCTTCGTTGTCGTCCTCGCCGCTAGCTTCTGGGGAGGCCCGGTCTTCGTCCTCAGGCCCTGTGGGATCAGGGTAGGTAGGGGAGGGGTGTTGGGGGAAAGGAACCTGTATCACAATGGGTGATCACAAGTGAGTGGGGGGTGGTCGGTGAGGCTGTGGGTGCTGGAGAGGGGGTAGGATTGGTGGGGGTGAGGGGGTGGGGGATGGTACTGGGGATAAAGGAATAGGTGATGCAGGTGGTGGTGCGGGTTCATGGATGGGGTTGGTGGGTGGGGGGGGTAGGGTGTCAGGGCGGTGAGGTGCTGGTTCAGGTGCTGGGGTGCAGGGTGGCGCCCTTCCGTCTGGGTCCTGTTGGTTTTCATTCCGTCGCTCCTGGCCTGTTCGTCTCACATGGTATAGCTCATGACTCATTTTCCCTATGACTGAATTGAATGAAAAGTCGCAATTCGGTCTGTTACATGGGAACGCTAACTGGACGCTGTCATCTTGTCTTGCTGCCACAATTCCTTGAAGCCGGGCACATGAATGGGTAGACGGTCTTTGTCCCAGCGTTTTCCTGCACCCTGCACACTTGTATCTTGTTCGCCCGATCTTGATGTTGTGGCCACAACTCAGGTGTCTCACTAGGGATACTCTCTTACACGTCCATGATTTCCCTGAGTGGACGTGAGGGCAGGCGGTCTCAGTGCACTTGAAGTGCCTTGGTAGTGGGAACCATATGGTGAGGGTGGTTCCCTGTCTTTGTGGTTGTTGGTCCGCGCTTGGGGTGTCTGGGGCTGCCCTGTTGGCGTCGTTCTCTTCTCCAGGGGCAGGGGACCCACGGTGAGGGGGTCTTTGTGTATTATTCTGATCGTTTATTGCCCCAGGGGTTCCGTTCCTCACTTGGTTCAGGAGCCCGTTGATCTCCTGGCTCATTGTTAGGGCATCCCGGCTGTCATTACTGCTGTCAGACTCATTCTGAACCCTCCTGAATGTATAGCGCCTGTTCTGGGGTCTTTGGGAGATAGGGCTGTCCCAGAAGTCTTGTTCGTTGCTGACGCCGACCCCCGAAACCGTCACCTGGACCGTGGCTGTCTGGGAGTCGTTGCTGGGGTCGGCCCTGGTGGTAGAAATCTTGGTGGAGCCAGGGCCGGCCCTCAGGGATGTATTGCCGGCACCAACCCTACAGGGCTTGCTTGTGTAGTGTGTTCCTGGGCGAGCGTCGCTGGCGCCGACCCCTGGTCCAGTCTCCGGAACTATGGATGTCTGGGAGTCGTCGCTAGGGTCGGCCCTGGTGGTGTATGTCTTGGCACTGCCAGGGCCTGCCCTTAGTGGTGTATTGCAGGCACCAGCCCTCAATTGTTTGTTGGTGGAGCCAGCCCTAGGGCTAGTGTCGCTGGAGCCGACCCCGGGGCATGCGTCGCTGGTGCCGACCCCCAGATCCGCGGGCGTCGAGCCGGACCTCAGGTGTGGAGCGCTAGCTAATCTGGGCTTATTGGCCTGGTCGCTGAAGCCGATCCCGCCAGCTGATGTGACTAAGTCGCCTAAGCCGACCCCAGATGTAAAACTGTAGAACGGCGTCCTAGATGGAGTCGTCCTTGGAGCCCACATGTCAGGGTCGTCCTCGGGGCTGTCATCGCTGATGATGGTCGTCTCATCAGGGACCGTTTTCACATTCCTGGCCCCCGGGTTTGTTCTGCCGAAGGTGGTAGCAGTAGGGGTCCCACTCGAGGCCGCCTCGCCAAGGGCGACCTCGGGGCGTCTGGTATCGTCATTAGCCGGCCTCGTAGCGCTGGCCTCCTTCCCGTCGCTTCTCGAGTCGACCCCACCCGAAGCCAGCCTCCCAAGACTGACCCCAGGGTGGGGGAGTGTGGTCCTCCTCGAAGCCTCGCCAAGGGCGACCTTGGTACAACCGGCGTCGTGTGGTGTGTCCTGGTCCTGCTTCACCGCGCTGACTCCCTCGTCCTCGTCGACCCCACCCTGAGCCAGCCGCACAGGACTGACCCCAGGGCGGGGGAGTAGGGTCCTCCTCGAGGCCGCCTCGCCAAGGGCGACCTCGGTGTTGCTGGAAGGGTCACAGGGTAGCCTCACTTCCACATTTCTGCCTCGCGAGTCGACCCCACCCTGAGCCAGCCGCACAGGACTGACCCCAGGGCGGGGGAGTAGGGTCCTCCTCGAGGCCGCCTCGCCAAGGGCGACCTCGGTGGAGCAAGCAGCGTCACAGAGCGGCCTCACCTCAACATCCTTGCCTCGCACGTCGACCCCACCCTGGGCCAGCCGCACAGGACTGACCTCAGGGCGGAGGGGTACCCAGCAAACACAAATCATCTACACAACGTTCGCCTATCTCTTGCCATAGGTGTGGGAATGATTTGCATTGAGAATGGTGCAGGAGAGCCTTTGAGAAACTTTTACTCAAAAAATCCAAACACAAAGGTTTAATTATAAATTGTTTTTCTACAATTATTTTCTTCCAAATGTAAAACAAATAGTTTTTACATGTTTAAATATAAAATTTATGGTGTTTTTTTGTAAAATTCATTAATAAATTGTGAATGATATATATTGGCTGAGTGAAACCTTTATAATCCATTTAGTTATAATTTGAACAGAAAAAAGTATTTTTCCAAATTTTCTAAAAATTGCTCTTTTTAACACAATTTGACTCCTTATACATTCCACTAAACACTATATCATGTTTAAATATATAATTTATGTATTATTCTCTAAAATAATTTATATAAATTATATAAGTTGCTGGAAAGTGGTGTTAAGGATTTTGAAAACATTTTGTTGTGTTAATATGTTCTTATTAACTATGTCTCAAGTTCACAGTTTATCAAACAAGAATATTAACATTCGTCAACTCTTAAAATCTTATATGTTATCTTGCTGGTGCAAAAAAGGGTGTATCTTTAGGAACAGCTATAGTATCTATATATCACAAATGGTGTTTTCCCTAACTCAAACAATGTAGGGTTTATTATTCTACACATATTTCTAATGACTCTTAGATGTTTACATTCTCTGAAGTATAATTGTGAAGGCTGTGTCCATCACTCTCAACACAGATTCTTAAACTCGTCTCTGCAGGTTCAACTATATAATTAGTTTCCATTTTGAATTTCCATGGACATTTGTATCCAAAATGAAACCAATGTGGTTTCCTTCAGCGCCTTCAGCCAGCACATTTGCTCATTCATTTCCACAGATTCCAACAAGGTAGGGGATTTACAGAAATTTGTATATTCATATTGTTATATATTAAAAATATGAATGCAGTTCAATATGATAAGACAAATACATGAGTTTATGATAAATTCGTTTTCTGTGATATACCATTGATATGCTCTTTTTTTCTTTAAACGGCAGACTAAACTAAAGTGCTCACATCAACAGATTTGATGTATAAATGGTCAACGCTCAACAGAGTTAGTATAAATGTATTAGTATAAATCTTACTTGTCTCATTGTTAATTCACATTCAATGTCAACTTGTGGTTTTGATGTGGCACGTTTGGCCAAGACACCCCACCCCATTATGCACCCCATACCCATCTTGTGGGCGGTTGTGGAAAGGGTTACAGAGGCACATAATGGGCTCAGGGACTGAACCCCACAATTCATTTAGCTAAGCAAGTTACAATCTTGATGAGCTAGTTACAAAATTCAATATAAGTCATCACATCAACAATGGGTTCGAGATCGACCTCAAGTACAGGTTCTAAATTAAGCAACTGACATATGTGGAGAGCTAGTATCAAAATTTATATGTTTGTCCTGCACACCGTCCCCCATCCAGTGGGCAGCGGTGGATAGGTTACAATCACTTAGTTGTTATCTACAGTTAGCAAACTGGGGATATTTGGCTAAAATTTCTGGTAGCAGATCATTTTGAATGAAATATTGACACATCGCTGGAACATTGGTTATAGAATTGTCTCTAAATTCATGTATCTTTTCGCACTCCATCACATAGTGACGGAGGGTGTGCGAATAATTTTGTTGACACAGTTTACATTTGGTCAGGTCTACATCAGCAGATAATGAGAATTCCCAGAGATACTTGTAACCGAGTCTAAGCCGAGCAGTAGTAACATCTAGAAGTCTGCTGATTTTATTGGATGATCCATAGATGTGTGGCTCCTCTTGTATGATATGTATGATAGATGGAATTACTAGTTCCAGTTTCTAGGCAGGCGATGAGTACTCACAATAACCTTAATTAAGCGTCAAAACAAAAATGTGTATACTCTTTTTACTCTCCTGACCTTAGTTCTCGAGCTATGTATTTCATTTTGGTACCAACGTGTTCGCAATAACATTCTCTAGAAGAAAATCAGCAAAAACGGTCACCAAAAGTTATATGAATACCAGCACCCAATAAATACCTACGTAGATGACTCGCCGTGAGTGCCCAAGAGCAACAAAATGTTTTTACTCTTGGGATTGTTATCACTTCCACACTTGTCCTACAGCGTTAATTTTGGTATCAATGTACTCGCAATGAAATTCCCAACACGGTGATATGAATATAAACGTAGAATAATGGTCGCTGCCCACCCGCAAGAGTGTGGGAAGTGGCGGAACTGTTACCCAGTATTGGTGACAAGACGACACATGGGCGATACAGTGCTTTGAAAGTTTATAATTATATCACTGTCCTGACATTATTATTGTATGTACGTCATTCATTTTTGTGCCAATGTTTTCGCAATAGAATGTTCTATGAGCCCGTAGGTAAAAAAGAGCAACAAAGCGTAAGATAGAATAGCACCATATATAAAACAACGCTGGTACATATCAGTGAGCGTCAAACACACACGAAATGTGTGTGTTTGATGGTGGTCAAACGATGTTTGATGTGTTTGATCAGGTGATGTCCTGATCCGCATAATTAAAGTATGAATTATGTTGAGAAAAAATAAGAAAAAAGGGAAAAAACAGGGGTGGGAGAAACATGACAGAAAAAGAGTAAAAATACAATTTGGTCAACAAAACAGCATTGTTTAAAATAAAAGATATGGATTGACATTTTGGGGGTTAGGTTGGTAGGTTACATTGAGTTAATTAGGTAGTACTTAGTGTTTATCTGTTATAGATAGGAGCTGCCTGGTATGGGCCAATAGGCCTTCTGCAGTTACCTTTGTTTTTATGTTTTTGCCCTGTAACCTAAATGGTTAGAGAGGCACATATATGGGCTTAGGGACTGAACCCCACACTACATTTAGCTAAGCTGGTTACAATCTTGATGATATAGTTACAAAATTCAATATAAGTCATCACATCAACAATGGGTTCGAGATCGACCTCAAGTACAGGTTCTAAATTAAGCAACTGACATATGTGGAGAGCTAGTATCAAAATTTATATGTTTGTCCTGCACACCGTCCCCCATCCAGTGGGCAGCGGTGGATAGGTTACAATCACTTAGTTGTTATCTACAGTTAGCAAACTGGGGATATTTGGCTAAAATTTCTGGTAGCAGATCATTTTGAATGAAATATTGACACATCGCTGGAACATTGGTTATAGAATTGTCTCTAAATTCATGTATCTTTTCGCACTCCATCACATAGTGACGGAGGGTGTGCGAATAATTTTGTTGACACAGTTTACATTTGGTCAGGTCTACATCAGCAGATAATGAGAATTCCTAGAGATACTTGTAACCGAGTCTAAGCCGAGCAGTAGTAACATCTAGAAGTCTGCTGATTTTATTGGATGATCCATAGATGTGTGGCTCCTCTTGTATGATATGTATGATAGATGGAATTACTAGTTCCAGTTTCTAGGCAGGCGATGAGTACTCACAATAACCTTAATTAAGCGTCAAAACAAAAATGTGTATACTCTTTTTACTCTCCTGACCTTAGTTCTCGAGCTATGTATTTCATTTTGGTACCAACGTGTTCGCAATAACATTCTCTAGAAGAAAATCAGCAAAAACGGTCACCAAAAGTTATATGAATACCAGCACCCAATAAATACCTACGTAGATGACTCGCCGTGAGTGCCCAAGAGCAACAAAATGTTTTTACTCTTGGGATTGTTATCACTTCCACACTTGTCCTACAGCGTTAATTTTGGTATCAATGTACTCGCAATGAAATTCCCAACACGGTGATATGAATATAAACGTAGAATAATGGTCGCTGCCCACCCGCAAGAGTGTGGGAAGTGGCGGAACTGTTACCCAGTATTGGTGACAAGACGACACATGGGCGATACAGTGCTTTGAAAGTTTATAATTATATCACTGTCCTGACATTATTATTGTATGTACGTCATTCATTATGTTTGTAAATCAACTATGTATGTATGAAACATTATGTACGTCAACATTATGTTTGTAAATCAACTATGTATGTATGAAAAAAAATGACTAATACGTTCGGCGAATGACTTTGACTTCAACTTCACTTTGACTTCGTTCATGTCATCGTATTTTCCGTAATATATAAAGGTTATGACAATGCAATTATATTATTGTGTGCAAATAAGTTTGAAATTTCATGTACCCTAAAAATATTAAAATAAAGAATAAGAATAATTAAATAATTGTTGTAGTAAATTGTCACACGTTCATCATACGCAAACGAACACACAGTTTGGAGCGTCAGTACAAGACCGCCGCCATTTTAAAACACGGCTTCGAATGTAAGTAATGTTTTTCTCGTACTAACACTGTGTTATACAATAGATTTGGTCTTGAATTCACAAATTTAGTTGTTACATCTGACAGAGTATGTTAGACGGTGTAATGCTGGTCCATGTTAACGTATTTGTGGGCTTGGTTGGTTTAAATGTGGAGGCGAGGCCTGGCTGTGCTAGTGTGTATGTGGAGGCAAGGCATGTACAACACTCCCCAATAGGAAGAGAACCCACTGGGTTCTAGGCTAGGTTAGGCTTATCTGTAATAATTGAATTAAGCCTAGCAAAGCCTAGAACCTAGTTCAGTAATTTAAAAAATGTTGTAACTTGAAAAATGCCATTCAATACATTACACAATTTAAATATTTTCAGGCAATCAACACAACCCTCATGTTGGCTAACCCTCTCTCATGTTGGTCAATAATTTAATTATTTTTTTATGGAGTAATCTTTGCTGTTGAAATGTAGTCTTTTTGAGACTACATTTCAAATGTAGTGTGTGTGGAGGCGTGTATGTTAGGTATTACCTAATATACACGGTCTAATATATCTATCTGTGTGAAATAGATTAAATCCATTTATTTGATATTCAGCTAATAGTTCTGTATTTTCTACATTCATCCATGTTTTGGTAAGTGCAATAATATGTATTGTTTCATTGCAGATTAGAGATTCAAGATAGTTCTAGATTTCCGAAGTACTGAAACGCGCGCCATACAGGCTTGGTGGATCTAGGTGCAAGGTAAAATTATTTACATTTACTTTTGTATTTATGTTTTGTATTTATATGCATATATGCATTTATATGCATTATTCTATAGAATAATAGATCTCGTAATAATTTTGCAAAAATAGTGGCATTTACTATTTTTAAAAGATTATTAAAAAATTTACTGATATGGTGCATTCGGAAGGGCGAAGAGGGAGAACGGCCTGTTGACATAGCTCGGGTGCAGGGGGGGGGGGTTGTGTAAAAGCCTGGTTTGTGCCTCGGAGAGGCTATGGGATCCAGTAAGTTCAGTAGAACTTCGGTTTCAACCCTTTTACCCTGTTGTAGCTCAGTCGATTAAGGCAGTGTCTGGGATGCTCCCGGACGCAGGTTCGAATCCTCGTCACGGCCCTTGTGGATTTGTTCATTTGATGCATCACGTTATTGTGATCTGTGTGTGTAATTCTTCACTTGCTACAGCAACAGGAATGTGTGTGTATGTATTTGTGTTGTTGAATATGACCGAAAGTGTAAGATTAATGATTCTAACACAAATCGTCTGAATATTTGTTTTTCTTCACTGTCGAGAGTAGTTAAAAAAATTTACTCGAGTTTATTTTCACACTTTATTTATGGTCCTTAAGTCCCTCTCCTTAATGCTGCTGCTGTTTCTCGCATCTTTGCATCGCTTGTATGTTTGGGGGTTTGGCCTCTTGCTATATATTGATTCCATTTGTGTGTGTTTGGGTCTCAGGCCCTCTCGCAATTTCTGTTGAACAAACCCCTTTTCCTAGTTCTGCATCTCTCCTTTGGTACAAATTTTGTTGTGCTTTTATCATATATTTCACAAAACTTGACATACATTTCATTTACTTCATGTCCTATCAGCAAGTGTTTGTCAAATTCTTTAAGGAAAGTTTATCATCCTGATTGCAGATCTCTAGCGATATTATGTCAACTTCTTGTGGATTCGCAATCATTATTTAATTTACCTTTAGGTGTTCTTTCACCAGCACAGCAACACTGTACCTCTCCCAACCAGTTTAAGATAAAAACTAAGTACTAACTAATTAACTCAATGTAACCTACCTTACCCCCAAAATGACAACCCATGTCTTCTATTTTAAACAATGCTGTTTTGTTGACCAAATTGTATTTTTGTTTTTTTCTGCAATGTTTCCCCCCCCCCACCACTCTACCACCACATTGAGTTTAGTAGCTCTGTGCACGTCAGGTGCTGTTTAATATACAGACCTACTCCTCCATTTGACCTAGTTTCTCTATCACATCTATATCACTTTGTGCTTTAGCCCTGGTGGAGCTTGGTCCACCAGGCTGTTGTTTGGAGTGGCCCGCAGATCCACATACAGTCTGCATATGATATACAGTCTGTTGATCAATTAAACTACAGTAGTTAGTTTTTATCATCCGAATGCACCAATATGTGTTCATTCTTCCCAGATGAAGGAACTAGGTAATATTCATCATCTGAATGCACCATCTGATGCTTTAACACACTCATGATACACGAGAGGTTTAAAAAACTTTTAAAACTTTTAAAACTTTTTGACCTATGTATTTAAAAGCAATTCTAAAGTTAAAAAGTGTAGCATAGGCCCCTCGCAGAATGTTCTTAATATGATCCTTAGGTTATAGTTTTCTATCTAAAACCACCCCTAGATCTCTTTCTTGATCAGAATTCTTTATAGATCTCAGTGGCTCGATCATAGAAACTGCTCTAAATCCTTGTTGGCCTGGATTGTGGAGGTCATTGGTCTCTATAAAACTAGTAATCTGACTCCTGATCACTCTCAAATAATTTTATTATGTGGGATGTTAGTGCAACTGGTCTATAATTCTTTGCCAATGCTTGTGTTGTGTTGTGTTGTTTTGGTAGTGATGTGCAATGTGTTGTTTTGGTAGTGATTCGTCCAGTTCTGGTAGTAGTGCGGTTGTTGTGTAGTGTAGTACTTGTGTGCTTGTTAATGACTTGTATTCCAGTCTTGTGGGTATCTCCTTTCCCCTACGGGCCAACTGCTTTGTTCTTACCTAGCATTTTGCTTTGTTTGGGTATGAATGTTTGTGTGCCGTATATTTTGCAAAATTTGCCATATATCTCATTATTTACTCCTCTGCCTAGCAACAAGTCTGTCTAATTATACTCATTAACTGTTTTTCAAAGTTCCCCATAGTGTCCTTTATTGAAATCGAGTTCATGAACCGTTTCAATGTTCTTATTTTCTTCTAGATTATATCTTAAAGTATATTTAAATGTTATTGTTATTATTGTTATTAAATGTTATTGTGACATTGCATTGCAATTGAGCTATGTTGTTTACCATACCGTTCATTTCGTGAGTATAAGTATAGATGCCACACTTGTGACAGGTAAAACCATGCCTTTTTTGAAAAACAGCACCGTCTGTTGCACGTAAGAGCAACCCACACTATATTATGTTGCGATATTATTTCAATATTTCCGATTGTATTGATAATTTGAATTTTCATAGATTTCAATTTATTTTCATTTCGATTTAATAATTTTGTGTGACATTGCATTGAAATTGAGCTGTGTTGTTTACCATACTGTTCATTTCATGAGTATAGTTTATTTTTTTATTTTTTTCATTTCATTTTTTTAGCTGTTCTTATTTTTCAGTGATGGGAATATCAGATCATTTGATGTTCCCAATTTTCTGATGGAAGCATCAGACCATTATAGAATGCATCGGATGAGGTAGTTTGGAATGGTGGGGAGGACGAGAGGGGGGTATGGTGGGGAAGACGAGGGGACAGAGGAGAGGGTAATGGTGGGGAGGACGAGGGGACTGGGGAGTTGGGGATGGTGGGGACAGGGGAATGCTGGGGAGGACAAAGGGACAGGTGAATGGGAGATGGTGGGGGAGGAAGAAGGACAGGGGAGGGGAAAATGGTAAGGAGGACGATGGGACAGGGAAGTGGGAATAGTGGGGATGATGTGGGGACAGGGAAGTGGGAAGGACGAGAGGACTGTGGAATGGGGAATAGCAAAGTGAATTATAATTATATATATTAATTAATTCTTATAAATTTCCAGAAGCCTGTATCAACACCCACACTAATGCAACTGAAAGAGATGTTGAGACAAGTATTGCTGATATGTTGAAGAACGCCCCAAACAAACTCGGTGGAAACAGATACAAGGTAAAGTTTGCCAATTTGCTGTAGTCTAATTCAATTTCTTTTTAGTAATCTTCGAGAACATTTATGCTATGAATAAGATAAAATAATGTAACTGATTTTGATTTATTTACTATTTATTATTTATTAACCGTTATTAGTATAATAGATCTCGTAATAATTTTGCAAAAATAATGGCATTTACTATTTTAAAAAGCTCGGGTGCAGGGGGGGGGGGTTATGTAAAAGCCTGGTTTGTGCCTCGGAGAGGCTATGGGATCCAGTAAGATCGTCCTTCCTTTCCTCCCTAGAATCTGGATGTAGCAGGTGCTCAATTGTCAAAAGTGAAAAATTGGTTTTGTCTTCCGAATGCACCATTTCTGTAAATTTGCTAATAATCTTTTAAAAATAGTAAATGCCATTATTTTTGCAAAATTATTACGAGATCTATTATACTAATAACGGTTTGATAAAATACAGTAGACTGCCTACTGGATAATAGTTCCAGTCCACCTGTAGACAGGGATCTCACATCAGCTTGTATATTATACAAGGATAAGATTTGATTTACTTTTGTATTTATATGCATATATGCATTTATATGCATTATTCTCTAGAATAATAGATCTCGTAATAATTTTGCAAAAATAGTGGCATTTACTATTTTAAAAAGCTCGGGTGCAGGGGGGGGGGGGTTTGTGTAAAAGCCTGGTTTGTGCCTCGGAGAGGCTATGGGATCCAGTAAGATCGTCCTTCCTTTCCTCCCTAGAATCTGGATGTAGCAGGTGCTCAATTGTCAAAAGTGAAAAATTGGTTTTGTCTTCCGAATGCACCATTTCTGTAAATTTGCTAATAATCTTTTAAAAATAGTAAATGCCATTATTTTTGCAAAATTATTACGAGATCTATTATACTAATAACGGTTTGATAAAATACAGTAGACTGCCTACTGGATAATAGTTCCAGTCCACCTGTAGACAGGGATCTCACATCAGCTTGTATATTATACAAGGATAAGATTTGATTTACTTTTGTATTTATATGCATATATGCATTTATATGCATTATTCTCTAGAATAATAGATCTCGTAATAATTTTGCAAAAATAGTGGCATTTACTATTTTAAAAAGCTCGGGTGCAGGGGGGGGGGGGGGTTTGTGTAAAAGCCTGGTTTGTGCCTCGGAGAGGCTATGGGATCCAGTAAGATCGTCCTTCCTTTCCTCCCTAGAATCTGGATGTAGCAGGTGCTCAATTGTCAAAAGTGAAAAATTGGTTTTGTCTTCCGAATGCACCATTTCTGTAAATTTGCTAATAATCTTTTAAAAATAGTAAATGCCATTATTTTTGCAAAATTATTACGAGATCTATTATACTAATAACGGTTTGATAAAATACAGTAGACTGCCTACTGGATAATAGTTCCAGTCCACCTGTAGACAGGGATCTCACATCAGCTTGTATATTATACAAGGATAAGATTTGATTTACTTTTGTATTTATATGCATATATGCATTTATATGCATTATTCTCTAGAATAATAGATCTCGTAATAATTTTGCAAAAATAGTGGCATTTACTATTTTAAAAAGCTCGGGTGCAGGGGGGGGGGGGTTTGTGTAAAAGCCTGGTTTGTGCCTCGGAGAGGCTATGGGATCCAGTAAGATCGTCCTTCCTTT